>NC_056733.1:902477111-902592111 GCF_019279795.1 Protopterus annectens
CAGATCTGCACTTATCAGACAGGAAATACGTACTGCATTTTATTTTATTGTCATTCTTGTTATCAGGTTTTAGAGTGACTTCTCTACAGACGGTTGTCTCCAAGGCTCATTGCAACAAGATAGATCTGCTGTAACTGCATAGTAAAGCTTGTGTTTTTAAAAATAGTTACAGAATCTGAAATTTTTACTGGTCAGCTAGCAGCACAAGAAGAGAGAGACAGCTTCATAAATAAAATAATGCAGGCAAGAAAATGAACAGACTAGGGAGTTATAATAGCTGTTCCTCTGCCCGAGTTTGAACAATCAGAGCACCGGAAAGGGGTTTTCACGGCTGTTCGAATAGATATCAGCTCTATGACTTTTCAGACCTATGTATACAGTTAATATGTTGCTTATTTCTTGGCTAGGGTGGGAACTGCAAGTTTTAATAAGAAGTTGGCGTCAGTCTATTTAGGGATTTGACAAAGATTAAAGTATTGCAAAGTAAGGAGAATGTCAAAGAACAAAGAGACAAGAAACTACAGAGTGTTAAATAGAAAATAAGGTTGTATTTAAAAGATGTGTGAGTTTAGAATTGTTGCTGTTAAGCAAGTATTTTTTGATAACTGCAGAGCATAAAAAAACTATTTGCACAATGACTTCAGCAACAAGAAAAATAACCAGAGATCCTAGAGGGGTATTAGAGATATTTCATAAATGTTATGAAAGGTTGTATAAAGAAGATGAATGTAGAAACCAAGAAAAAGAGCAAAATGAAAATATTTACAGAAGACTTAATTAAGCCAAGGTTTGAGGAAAATGAGGCACAACAATTAATAGCTAGGATATGACAATATAAAATGGAATCAACAGGGAAGTCTCTAGGCACATAGATATTCTTACAGAACTTTGGAAGGTGGGTGGAAGAAAGTGATAAAGATCTAGAAGGTTTTGGTTACCAGTAATTTAAAAGGGGTGGGGATTGTCAGCACCTTGAAAGAAAGTTGTGGTGGCTGTATTACCCAAAGAGGGTAAAGAGCCTTCAGTCTCGGATTCATATAGACTCGTTTCAGTTTTAAAGCATGATTACAAACCGTTTATATTTCTCAGCTAACTTACATCTTACTACATTTCTCTTGCAAGCTGTACATGGCCCTACTTCCCAAGTCTTCAGTTCCTCTCATTACAACTCCAGTCCCTTTATGTTTCTCTGAATTCATGAGACTTTGGGGGAGAGACGGTTAAATATTAAGCAGGCTTTAAGTTGGGAGATAACCTTTGTGACCACATCTACGAGTAAATGTTCAGGGACAGGGTAGGGTCAAGCATTAGTCCTAAATATATACTGTTTGACTGACTTAAGTGTAATGTTTCCTGGTGTGGAAATTTTTAGGACAGTAGTGCTTGCAAGTTTATCTGAAGTTCCAAACGTCACATTGTCGATTTTGTTGTTATTTGTTAGTATTTTTTCCTAACCCATCAGACAGCATGAAAAAGTATTTTACAGGGAGAATTGTGATTCCCGAGTTGTGGTACCTGACATATAAAAGATGACACTGTCAGCCTAAAGGGTGACATTGTTGGGGGAAATGATTGCATTAAGGTCATTAATAAAGACTGAAAATAAAACTTGGCCTAACTCTGATCATTGTGGGACTCCAGCTGTAAAATGTCCTTCCGAGGAAAACCTCATTCAGACTCTGTCACAACTTGCTGTGAGGGAAAGCTTAGTTTGTGTTTGTTTTCTTGTATTTTGTATTGCATCACTGTCTTCTTCTGTTTTGTATATTGTGATTTATTTTCTTTACACTGTTTTACTTGTATTCTTCTTTTAACTACATATTTAATCTAGGAAACAGACCACAGCTGTGTCTCTTATGATTCACACAGGAATTAAGTTTTTCCCCACCCTCCCAAGCTGGCACTGCTGTGTTTTTAAACTCAGCTGTCCTTCTAGTTGCCTGCCCCTTATGTTAATTTGATTACATATTGCCTTCCCTCTCCCCTTTCATTGGCTGTTGTGAGTAAGCACAAAATTATCATTTTGTAAAATCACCCCCCTTCAGCTGTTTAAATTTATTGGCCATCCCACTGTATTCCATACAGCCAGAATACAAAGTTCCTACCCCTTTACAATCTATATTGCTCTTTTAAAATTAACGTCTCGCCACTTAGATAGTCAAAGTTTGAGTTAACTCTTCTTTTATATCTAACTGCTTAGTGCACACTGCATCTCTTAGGATATTAAACCATTTTTTTCATCTTACCTTTAAAATCTGCAACATCTACTCCAAAACAAAAGAGCACACATTCTGCCTCTCAGTAGTCATCTTGGGATTAGTGCTTCTGTTTTCTCCTGGTGAGAGGTGCACAGGGACATTATTTCCTGGAGACTGCCGATCACCAGAAAGCCTGCTTCATAGGTGCCAGCTTGGAATTTGTGCTTATACTTCGATCCTGATGAGAGAAGGAGCAGAGTGCATTGATTCCTGACTGTTTCTGGTTGGGTATTGAGAGTTTGCGTTTGGCCTAATTGGTCTATTTGCTATTCAAGGGATCTACCAGGAAAAGGCTACAACAAACCTACAGACCCTTGCATCATCTGGGACAAAACTGTGGATCACCACCAGGCTGTGGCCTGCTTCTCATCTTGGGATTGATGCTTATGTTTTGCATCTGGTAAGAGAGTACGCAAAGGAGCATTGTATCCTAACAGAGTGAAGCTGTGGTGAGACCAGCATTAGTAGTAGCCAGGCAGTAGACATTCACACAACTCTCCTCTTTTCATCATTCTTGACATGCTGATCCTTTCTTTTCAGTAAGTACTGCCTGATTTCCTGGTATGTAACCTAACTTCAGAATAGCTGCCCAAATACTCCATCCATAAATCATCAGGGTCTACTTATTAGTTTCCCCTAAAGTGTTTGGCAGTGTCCTGTATAGACACAGACACCTTGAGTGACATTTTTCCTGTAAAAGCACCCTTGAAATTTCACCAATACCATATTGCACAATGCACAATGAGGTTGCAGTGACGAGCACTGACCTCAGGGTCAGAAACCGGATACGCTTGACATTACTTTTTTATTCTCACTCCAACTGTCTAATCAATAAAAAAGGGTTTGTTGCCATGGATATGAACTTTCCCACTGTCTCCGTTACCAGCTTGTTGAATATGATCATCCTGAGGCAATGTAGAAATTGCCTCATGTTTACTGACAAGCAGTTAATTCTCAAAACAAACTGATATGGTTATTGAGAGATGCATTTACACAATGTCACTGGAGGCAAAGCTCTCACATAAAAGCACTCAATGTCAATCAGGTTATCAGTAGTACACATGTTGCACCCATCACACACAATTTAAAGTAGACACACAGACCCACATATGCTGGGACACTTAAATGCAACCTTCCAAAACCGCAAAGACCTCCTAAATGAAGCACACATAAAAAATACCCTCTGCAGCCCCGAATGCACGCTTTCAAAACAACACCCACAGCAACACATACGTCCACATCTCATGCAGCCTGTACTTTTAAGCCCATAAGGCAAGTCACCACGCAATCCAATATTCTGGTGATTGGAGATTCCATTGTGAGACACACTGATGTCCCTCTCACCCAGATGAGTAAAGAAAAAGTCACAGTCAGCTGCTTATCGGGAGCTAGGATCTGCCACATTACACACATACTCAAGTCATTGGACCACAATTACCAGTATGACTCAGTCGTAGTATTTGTGGGTGTAAATTACCTAAGATGTACCTCCCTAGACTATATAAAGAGAGACACCATGGAGCTCTTGGACTATGTGTCTCAGGCTGGTATGAGCCTAGCATTGAACAGTATTTTACCTTCTCCAAGGATGATGCCACGATACAAGCAATAAATGACTGACTTTAATAACTGGCTTATTTTCAGGTGTCATTCTAAGGGGGGTACAATATTTGTCGGCATGGAAGGAGATGGTCAACAGATCATGCTGATCTACTAAGGGTAGTCTGTACCTCTCCCAGCTAGGCTTTCGAATATTAGCTAAAACACTATCCTCCACCATAGTGCTTTTTTTAGGCAATGTCAAACTGAAAGTACTTCTGACATAGCAAATCAAAACCAAGAAAATCTAAAAGGTGTTACTTCTCAATGCAAGGAGTCTAAACAAACAAAAAAAAACACACCCTAGAAGCTCTTTTCACCATAAAGAATGCTGATCTCTTTGCAGTCACTGAGATATGATTTAAAGGCAGGGAGAGCACACCAGCAGTGCAAAGCTATAATGCCTTCCACACATGTAGACCAGCTACTACACAGGCAATGACTAAATGCTGAGGTGTCTCAATTTGCATCAAAAATAAATATACCTCACGGCTGGTCAAACAGGACAATGCAATTGAGCTTCTCCACATTCAAATCATCATAGGAAAAGTCCTATACCACTTCCATGCAAGCTATATGCCCTCCTCTATGACCCAGGAACCCATACCATGTATTTAAACTTATTGGAAACACTCAACATACAACCCAATACCATATTCATGGGCAACTTTAGTTACTCCACTATCAACTAGGAATTATAAATGACACAAAATATACACGCACAGAGATTCCTGTAGTTTGTAAACACAAACTCCCTAGACCAGATTGCCAATACACCAACCAGGGGTGTGGCCATACTGGATGTGGTCCTCACTAATATGGGAGAGTGCTACACACACACACCCTAGTGTAATGTCTTCTCTGGTAAAGTCAGACCACAAAATAGTCTCCTTTGAAGTAAAAATAAGACTTGGGACACCAGCTAATCCTGTAATTTTCAGGAACTATTCTAAGGCTAACCTCCTGCTATTAAGTGAGAACATGGCAAAATGTCAAGCCCCTATAAACCCTGAGAACACTGTTGCCTATGCAGAACTGCTCACAGAAACCCTACACAAGCATGTTAATAGCTGCATACAGGCAGCTGTATCCACCAGGAAGAAGTACAGAACTAACTCAAAAAACAAGCCACCCTGGTGGAATTACAAAATCAATTGGATGTATAACAGGAGGAGGAAAATCATAGCAAAAACAAGATATTCCTTAGCTATATCCGCAGCCTCAAAGGCAATACACAATTTTGTGCAGAGCTCATTGTAAATGGAGCCACCTATACTGAGCAAGAAGATATAGCAAACCTACAGGCCAATAAATTCAGCTCCAACTTTACCCCCCCTCTCTTTCCCTCAACCTTTCCTAAAGAAATACCATCAAATATAACTCCCCCTGATATCACAAGGGGACAGGTCCTTAATGCTCTCTCTAAGGCCAAGAACACTACATCAACGGGCCTAGACAATATCCCAAGATGCCTTCTAAATAGCAAGAAACATGACCTATCAAGACGTCTGAAATTGGTATTTGACTGTAGCTTCCAAACAGGCTTCATGTCTCATGAATGGAGAACAGCAGCAGTCATCCCTCTGCACAAAGGTGGGCCACCTACAGACCCTGGAAAGGCCCTTGTGGTCATTAGCCTAGTAAACACCTATGAACCTATGAAGCTAAGAACCAAAGTTTACCTTTTTGACTTTGAATGTACTGTTTTGTAAACAGCTGACAAACCACTGAATTAAACTGCTGCCAAAGATAATCACTTGCATCTTTTCATACCTCTCAACTGTCCATAACTTTCCAGATTACCTAGAAATTTGCTTTATATTTTTGGAGCATTTCTCGTTGAGGATTGAATTATAATGACACACATTTCAGTTTCAGATTTCGTATCTTTCAGAAACACACACAGTAATGCAAAACATGTTAGTCTGGTAACTTTTTAAGTTCGTTATGAACAGTATTTACAAGCGGTTCCTGATTTGGGGCCTTTGTCCCTCCATTATTTTTGATTCTGTCCAGAATTGTTGTGCAAAGAGGTTGAGAGGTATGCATCTTTTACAAGAGCATTTGGTGGTTTATACTTTCAAATGCTCTGGTCAGATCTACTAAGACAGCTCCAGAGAAGCATCCTTTTTCTACTGCACAAATTCGATTGTCTGTAGCAGTGTAGACACAGTCAGTATGTTGTGTCTGTTTCTGAACCCATGCTTAGCCTAAGTAAATTGTCTCCATTTATTGAGGTGTTTTGGGGTTTGGTTATGCATTAGGTTTTCCAGGCGTTTAGTGACTCAGCATACAACAGAGATAGGGTAGTAATCAGCATACATTTTTAGGAACTGGAAGATGAGTGCTTGAATTGTTTGGGAATGTTGCCTGATCTGACACACAGACTGAATATTTGTGCTAGAAGCTTGACTGTCGGATTTGTTCAAAGTTTAGAAAAGCTAGAGGGACGCTACTTGAATTATGATTGTTTTGATATTTAGTTTTTCTATGTATTTTCTCATTTCCCTTGATATCAGTTGTCTAAAATATATGGCTGATAAAAAATAAATATTTTTTTTTAAGTCAGGGTAACTTAGCCAGCAAACAACCTTCAGTGTACAAATTGAGTAAGGTTGGTTGGGGGGGGGGCAGTCATTGGATAATTACTGTGCTAACAGTGGAATAACACTGCTGTTCATCACTGATTTAAAACAAAGAGCTTTGAATTAGTCATTGGATTGTTATTTAGGGAGTCTTTGGAGAAGTTAAAGTAAGAAATGTCCTTTATAAGTGTCCAGAAAAAAATAATAATTTGGGTTAGCAGCTATAAATAATGTGCTCTTTAAGTATGGAGTTTGGCTTTTTCCACTTGTAACTTGCATGTCTTCCTATGGGACAGGAAGTGAGAATCGTCATTTTGGTTCCTGGAAGCTGTCTAGTGTTACCAGGCATTGTCCCTCTCTTTTATCATTACTCTTATTTCAAATAACAGCCGCAGGCAGTGTGCCCTGTGGCATTTTCTGGAAAATGGGAGGTGTTTATCAAGTATCCTATTTATAATCATGTTAAAACGTTTTTGGTGTTTCTTCAGGCTCTTGAGGCTGAGAGACCAGAAGCCAATCAGAGCATTGCAGGTCTGCATGGACTTCATCTCCTCTGCTTTCTACTACATTTCTGGAGGACACAAAGCTTGGAGAGGAGGTCGGGGTTTTGTATGATAACACAGTTTGAAGTTGGTAGTCTTCACTTAAGCTGTTGGGGAGGCATTTTATGCTGTGGATCTTATGAGGTATATTGGTTATTTGTAAACCATGGTGGTGCAGCGGTAGCATTGTTGCCTCACAGCAAGAGCTTCTCCCATTTGATTCTCAGCTGAAGCGCCTTCTGTGTGGAGTCTGCATGCCCTCCCCACGTTCGAGTGGAGTTCGAAAGACATGCGTGAATAGGTGTGCCTTTGTTAAAGGTTGGGCGTCGGGCTGGCACCTCGGCGCCATAAAAATCTACTGCCAGTCATTAGCGGACTGGAGTTCCGCTGTGGCGACCCCTAACCGGGAAAAGCCGAAAGAAGAACAAGAACAAGTAAGTCTAGCAGGGAGTGTTTGTCTCATATTTGGTCATGTGGGTCCATACGTCGCAACTGCTTCACAACTGGCAAAGCACTCCGATTTCACTTCCTGGATCTGAGTATGCACTGTTGTTCCACTTTAACATAAGACAGCTCTAATTTCTCCTCTTTCACTGGCCCAATTTAACAGCCAATGAATGAGAGACATCTGGAGCTTCTAGTGGTCAAAATGGACAAGTAGCACAGAAGGTCTCTAGCACTGCGTCACTTTTTTTAAAATAAACATGCTGACATGCAGTGCTGCAGGGAAGACACCTCTGCCTGTCAGCTGTTCTGATTCTGCAGAACATCCCTTGATTCTGGTTTATATTTTCACTCTGTCCCTCATACGACTTTTATGGTAAATAACTCAGAGATGATTACAGCTAGTCATTAATGCTAGTAAATAAAAGTGTCAAATTTTCAGTTGTTCAAAAAATGCAGGTTGATGCAGCTCCAGTTGTTCTTTTACACTGTCAAGTGAATTACTGTAACACTGAAAGATTGTTTTTTTTGGACCTTTGTCTCTATTATTAGTGCAAAGAAGGTAAGATGTGAGGTATTTCGGTCTATTCATCACCTGACAAATTGCTGTAGATTGCAATAATAAAACAATTATATACACGAGTTACAGACTTCATAAACTTCAGAAAATGTTTGCATATGTAAAGTTTGTTATTCCAGTAACTTTCTAGGTATATAAGTGCAATATTTAAAATCTGCTCCTGAGTTTGGGTCTTTGTAATTCTTGAACTAAGATGTTGAGGGGGGGGGTTGCACTGTGTGATTCTGACAGCAATATGCTGAAATACATTTCTAGGCCAATATTCATGCATTCATCTAATCTCAAGCAGGCATCTAAAATGCGCACAGCTTTAACTTTCTGTTGCCAAAGTCATACTGCTATAATAGATGTATGTGTGTGTGTGTGTGTGTGTGTGTGTGTGTGTGTGTGTGTGTGTAGGCAGCATAGCTCTCAACTGTCTCTGATTATACCACACATTTTTAGCATAATCCTAACAAAATCTGCGGTTTCCTGAAAAACTGTTGTTGATTGCAGTCACCAAATAATGCCAGATACGAGTTTTGGTTTTGATCTTCATATCTTCCAGAAAATGCTTGCAAATGCAAAACCTATCATAATGGCAACTTTGGCTGTAATTGATTGTCTCATGTGTGTGTGTGTGTGTGTGTGTTGTATACACTGCAAAGCTTTTATAATGTTATTATAACCACAAATGATACACGGCTGCGAAAAAAATGCAAAAGAATGAATGTAATAAAATGAAAGAGCTTATAAGCAATATTTTGTTCAAATCACAAAGCAGTTTTAGAATGTTGCTATAAGTGGATCTCCTTATAGTATGGAACTAAAATGTGCAAAATCCATTTTTTTTTACCTGGAAAAGAGAGGTAGCACATTAAAAATGGCCCAGATGGGAATACAATTTTAGGCAATGCGGATTTGTTAGAAATACTTGTAATTCAGGTTCAGTTCTATGCTGAGGGGTCGTCTGTGTTTTTATTTATCCACAACATAAATATATTTTCAGGGAATGTTCTACAGCCAAGTTGTGGACAAGTAAAAATATACAGAGTTTATACCAATAATGCTAACTAAATTAAAGCTGCGACTGGCATATATAGCAAGTCAAGGATACAGTCATGTGTATTTTGTACAGTGTAGTATGGCACATTTTTCTGGTGCAGCTATTTGCCGCATGCCCGTTAGCACCAGAAGGGTTCTAATTTTATACGTTAACCCTAATAAAAGGGTAAATGTGCACATTTATGCCCTCATGCTCAGGGATACAAATTTACATATATGCAGATTTTGAGTGTTAGGATTTTGGACCCTTTGCTATGAATTTTTGATGGCCTCCTCCTATGATTTTGAAAGCTGAGAAGTTGATAAGTAATTGTGGGTTTATCTACTACGTGGAGCAGGTTGTACTGAGACAGGTGCCATACATTCTTTTATATCCACCTGATCTAACAACTAGTCAAGCAGATGAGACCTTGGTTTAACACATCTGAAGGCTGGATCATAGCTAAAAAGTCTTAATGATTTGAAATAAATAATAAGAAGCAAACTTTGCAGGTACCATCCAATTAACAAATTCAAAGAAGCATTAACAAAGTTACCATTCATAATGTTTTGCAGGGACTTTTGTTTAACTTGCCTTACGTCATTAATAGTATCAGTTTTATTCACTTATCCTGGAAGTTCAACTTTAAATAAGAGAAAAAAGAAATGTGGCATATATTCAATCTTGCAGCGATCTTTTTTAATTACTATATATATATATATGTGTGTGTGTGTGTGTGTGTGTGTGTATGTATATATATATATATATATATATGTGTGTGTGTGTGTGTTTATGGTTCCCCTCTGAATAATTGAATTACCAGAATGTCGACTTGCAGAACAGCGAGACAACATCATCGAAAACTCATAACAGCAAAACTCCCAGAAAGTATAGTTGTGTACACTTACCATAAATGTAGATGTTCGAGTGTATTCACTGTTGCAGTCATTACATTTGGGTCATCTGCTGGCAGGTTGCCCTCATTCGGCCTGAATAATAAAGTCTTGGGTCCTGCGTCAGTTGCTGTCTCCTCTTCAGGTCGTCAGGGGTATAAAACATGCAGCCAATGCCATTTTATTCAGTTTTTCTTGCCCCAGATGTCAGGTTCCCCCTCAAACGGGGAGCAAAAAAAAAAAAAAAAATATATATATATATATATATATATATATATATATAAATAAATAAACAGCAATATATGTAAATGCACTTGTAGCAATATAAACTTTACCTTCATCTAAAAGCAAATACCCCACACAGGCTTTAGAGCACAGTGAAGGAAAGAAGTTATACAAAAGGGGGATGGAGGGAGGGTAACCCGGACTGCAACAGTGAATACACTCGAACATCTACATTTATGGTAAGTGTACACAACTGTACTATGTCCTTCATGTTTCACTGTTGCAGTCATTACATTTGGGTAGAATCCCAAAGCTATGGTTGGGAGGATGGAACTAGATAGCATTAGGAGCTTCTATAAGGCCCTGCAGAACTGCAGTGGCAAAGCCTGCCCTGGATTTAGAGAAGAGAGGCAAATGATAATGCTTTGTGAAGATATGAACTGAGCTCCAAGTAGCAGCTTCTAGAATGTCTTTGGTTGGCACCCCTCTGAGAAAAGCTGCTGAAGTAGAAGCAGCCCTGGTGGAATGTGATCTGATCCCCTTGGGCACAGGTTTACCATGGTGCAGGTAGCAGAAACAAATGCAGTGGCTTATCCACTTAGAAATAGTCTGCTTTGATATAACCTTCCCCTCTGACCCTGCAGCAAATGCTAGCAGTAGTTGCTCAGACTTTCTTAGAGATTTGGTCCCATTTAATTAGAATCTTAGTTGTCTGTGCACATCCAATGAATGCAGAATCCGCTCCCCCTTGTTCTGCGGATTTGGGTAACATGTTAGCAGGTGAATGGTCTGGTTAAGAGCCACGCTGGATACCACCTTAAGCATAAAAGAAGGATTGGTCCTGAGGGACACCCTGTCCAGGTAAAATATAATAAAAGGCTCCACAGCCATGAGAGCCTGTAGTTCTGAAACCCTTCTTGCTGAAGTGATTGCCAAAAGGAAAGCTGTTTTCCAAGATAAAAACTTTATATCTGCAGTAGATGCTGGTTCAAAAGGAGGCAGGGTGAGTTTTTCCAGCACAAAATTGAGGTCCCATGCAGGAGTTGGTGATCTTCAGGGAGGCCTTAAATATTTGGCCCCTCTAAGATACTGTTTTAGCAGAGGATGAGAAAAGATGGGAGGCTCCATGTTGTAATGAACTGAGATGGCAGAGGCATGGATTTTTATTAAAGAAAAAGATAGGCACTTGTCAAGCATCTCAGTCAAGTACTGTAAAATCTGAGGGATATTTGGTTTTGCTGTGTCTGTTCCTTGTGCTTGGTTCCAAGCACAGAATCTCTTCCATTTATCAGCATAAGATTTTCTAGTACTAGGCCTTCTGGATTCCAAAATGACATCCATCACAGATTTACTGAGAGGTGTTGTTTGAATAATTAAATGATCAGCCATGCTGCAAGGTTCAGAGTTTGGAGCTGAGTGTGCAGAATTTGATTGTTCTGCTGAGACAGTAGATGAGGTATTTGAGGCAAGTACCAAGGAGGGAGTTGAAACATATTCCTTAGAATTGGGTACCAGTGCTGGTGAGGCCAGTCCGGAGCAATTAGGATCATTTTTGGTTTTTCCTGTCTGACCTTTAGTAAGACCTTGGAGAGAAGAGGCAGAGGGGAAGGCATAGACTGATAGGTTTTTCCAACTGAAGGATAGGGCATCCACTTTCCATGCTTGTCTGTGATAAGTCCTTGTGCAGAATTTGCCCAGTTGATAATTTTGGGGGGAGGCAAATAGATCTATGTCTGGGCTCCCCCATTTCTGTGTTACCATGCTGAAGATTTGTGGATCCAGTTTCCACTCGTGCGGGTCCATAAGATTTCTGCTTAGGTCGTCTGCCAGAGTATTTTGTTTTCCTGGCAGGAATTGAGCTTGAAGATGTACTTGGCAAGTCAAGGCTGTGTTCCACAATGCCATGGCTAGTCTGCAAAGGGGGTAGGAATGTGTACCCCCCTGCTTGTTTATGTACCACATAACCGTGGTATTGTCCGTCTTTATCAGTAGTTGTCCTGGATGAAGTAAGTCCTTGAAGGCTGTCAGAGCATTCTGTACAGCTAGCATCTCTTTCTGGTTCATTTGCAGATGCATTTGTTTTGGGCTCCATATGCCCTGAATGCATCTCCCTGCCAGGTGGGCCCCCCCAAGCATAGTCTGATGCATCTGTAGTAAGGGTTTGGGTGGCAGGGGGTAGAGTGAATGACAGTCCCTTGTTTTGGTGACATGTCTCTGTCCACCAAAGAAACTCCTGTTGTAGGCAGGGAATGAGAGGAATCATTGTTTCCAGACTGTGACAATGTTGACTCCATAAACTTTTTAGATACCATTGAAGTTTCCTCATATGCAGTCTTGCATATGGAATTAGTAGAATGCAGGATGCCATGAACCCCAAAGCCTGCAGAATTTGTCTTGCAGATAACTGGGTTTTTGTTGCCATCTGTTTGAAGTATATTATCAGTTGCCTTTGTTTGTCTGGCGTAAGGTAAGCCATCTGGGCAGTTGTATTCAAGCTTGCACCCAGGAATGTAATTATTTGAGAGGGTACCAGTTGTGATTTCTTTTTGTTTATTGTGTACCCTAGGCATGTTAGAAGCCTTTTTTCAAACGCCAGATGTTGAAGAAGAATGTCCTTGTTCTCTGCTTGAATGAGACAGTCATCCAGGTAAGGATAAATGTGTATACTTCTTTGTCTGCAGAATGCAATTACTGGTGCCAGTCACTTTGTAAAGACCCTGGGTGCAGTAGATAAGCCAAAGGGCTGTGCAGAGAATTGGTAATGCAAAAAACCTGCCTTGAAGCGGAGGTATCTTCTGCACGATTCCCTTATTGGGATATGCAGGTATGCCTCTTTTAAGTCTAGAGTCACTAACCAAGCGTTCTTGCCCAGCATAGGCAGTAGCTGTTGTAAAGTCAGCATTTTGAATTTTGGAATGTCCAGGAACGTGTTCAAAATCGATAAGTCCAGTATTGGACGCCATGCGTTGTCTTTTCTGGGTACCAGGAACAGCCTTGAATAAAAACCTTGTCCTTTTTCCTGTTCTGGTACTGGCTGAATAGCCCCCATATCCATGAGGGACGTAACTTGTTTCTGAGCCTCTGCCCATTGATTTTGTGGCAGATCTGGCCAACCGTTTGGAATTGGCAAAGTATAGAAATGAAATCTGTACCCCTGGGATACTATGTTTAATACCCACTTGTCCTGGGTAATTAACTGCCAATTTTGAGCATGAAGTGCTAATTTTCCCCCCAAGGGGCTGCCAAAAGATAAGTGCTTGGTGACAGTAGAGGGAAGTCATTGAGATTGCTTACTGTAGGGTTGTGCTTTGTTTCCTTCAGATTTGGAGGTGGAGGCACCCCATTGCTTTGACCTATAAGAACCCTGTGATTTGCCTTGAGAGGCTCTGTTGGACACAGGAAAGGACCAATTTTTAGTAGGCCAGTGCCTACTGAACCTGGGTGGCTGCACTTGTAAGAAATCTTTTATAGTTTGCATAGATTTAGCTTTATCTTCCATTTTCTTTAAAACCTCTTCTGCCTTATTACCAAACAGAGTATCATGCTGTAAAGGGGCATCCAACAATTTAGCTTTAACATGATCAGGCAGATTTTGCTCCTTGAGCTAGGCATGCCTTCTAATCACAGATCCAGTAACTGCGCCCTGCAAGAGGCCTCCAAGGAATCAAAACCACATTGCAAAGTATGCTTTCCAACCTGTTCTGCTGCATGCAATAATTCCTGCAATTCTTTATTTTCCACACAATCAGAAATCAACATAATTTTCTCTTTCAATAAGCCCATAACATGCTGTTGATATTTAAGCATATGAAACTGGCAGTTTAAGGCCCTAATTGCCAAGGTTGCAGATGTGTAAACCTTCTTTCCCCATCTTTCCAGCGCCCTGGAATCTCTATTAGAGGGGGTAGGATTTTTTGCTGTATAGGCCTTTACACCTTTGGGGCCTGTGAGATAGTCTCGGGATCAGCAGCAGGATTTTTGAATAGAAATTTGTGGGAGTCAGAAACCCTATAATATCTGTCTGGCTTACTAGGAACCGGAGGTAGGGAATCAGGAGCCAAGCTTGATTCCGAAAACACATCATCAACAATGTCTAATACAGGAGGTATAGCCAAAGGCCTATGCTGAGGAAGAAGAAGGAAATCCCCAAGCCTCTTTTTTGATTCAGAGAAATCCTGACTCTCCCAATGAAAATGTTCCCTTAAAGTATGCAAGGTTTCACCAAAAGAATAATCCTCAGGAGGAGATGCAGATGGGATGGATTCTTCTGCATCTGAATCCTCATAGGGTGGAATAGAAAATTCCTGATCAGAAGAGGAATCAGAAGAAATGGAAACCTGATCTGAAGATTCATAATCAGTCTTGCCTAGGCCTCTTAGCAGGGGGGGGGGGTTGGGAACCCCTGATCAAGGTAATTAAGTCCTCAGCCATTTTGATCATCTGTTTTTTAGGCATAGGGGCCTGAGCACGTGGCTCATGCGTTGGTTTTTTAGCCTTAGAAGACGTTTTTGATCTTGTTTTTGAAGCTGGCGTCGGTTTTATATAAAAATGTTGAGGCCTGAAACACCCTCAGAAGCTGGTGCCTGCTCAACGGCTCCAGACACATCCAAGGGAGAGACATCCGCGGGTTCAATACTCTGAGAATCTCGCGGCATACCAGACTCTGCATGGGTCTCGGTAGAGGCCTGCGACTCAAATGTAGCGAGTATCAGGGGCTGCGAAAGCACCTCACTGAGTACCGGCATACCGGCGACTGGCTTAGAAGAAGTTTCGTCGTCGGTTTTGGACCTCGATGGCTTGTCTCTGTCTTTTTCTTTGCGTTTTTTGTGAACTCTGGTAGTTGGATTGCTAACCGACAACATTTCAGGGTAATTAAATCTGGATCCAAAATATTTTGAAGCAAAAATATACCAACGCTTAATAGTGCGTTGGTTAAATCTAGCACAAAACCGACAGCAAGACATGTTATGATCTGGGCCTAGGCAAGGAATACAGTACAGATGAAAATCCTTATGAGGTATTTGCTTTCCACAAGTAATGCAGTTATTAACTTTTACTGACATCGGTAAGGAGCAAGAAAATGTTTCCCCAATGGGGTACTTAGCTTAAGTTGAAGACTTCGGTTCTGAAACTCGAATGCGAAAATTTCAGGAGTCGGCTGACCGGCACTTGCGAACTGCTTCTGCTTCGGGCACAGCGCGGCAAGAAAGACTGAGTAAAATGGCGTGGGCTGCATGTTTTATAGCCCTGATGACCTGACGTCATGGAAGAGGAGACAACAACCGATGCAGGACCCAAGACTTTATTATTCAAGCCGACTGAGGGCAACCTGCCAGCAGATTACCCAAATGTAATGACTGCAACAGTGAAACACGAAGAACATCATAGAAATTAGCCTCCAGGAAACTAACCACTTGGCCAACCACGGACAAATCTTGCCCTTTCCACAACCATAGTATGATCTCAGAGTTGTTATATTTAGGTAGGGGGGTGGGGGTGCAGCCCCCCACTATATTGGGTTTTATTTATGTAGGCCTTAAGGGAAATTGCGCTTGATGCAGAGAGCTGCATCTGGAAATAGTCAGTGTATCCATTTTTGTTCTAAGTGAACGTCCCTCCCCAGTGTCAGTGGTGAGGATTCAGGCTTGTTGATTACTGGCCCAGAGTGGGGATGTCAAATACTGGTGGTAGTGGTGGAATAGTAATTGAACTTCTGTAGCCTGCAAGCAGTTGTCACTAAAGGTAAATGTATTCTCAGCAGCCACAGGGTAAACACACAGAGTTTCATTTTCACAACAGTTTTATTTATTTATTTTTCTTAGTTTAGTTTAGTCAGGAAAGCAGGCAAAGATGCCAGCAGAAGATTATGGGAAGCTGACAAAGAACCAGTTGGCCAAGTTGTGTGAAGCCAAAGGACTTCTGAATGCCAACCTGACTAAAGAGGAAATTATTTCAGCCTTAGTAGCAACTCAGACCAGTATCCAGGAGGACAACCAGTTTGGTGATGGGGATGTACAGCCCTCGGAAACAGAACAGTTCACCTTTTGCTCAGAGGACTTACAAATTCATCTGGAGTTAGACTTGAACTGGAGGCCAAATGTTTGGAATTAGAATCAGCGAGAGACTGCACCGTTTAGAGGTTAAAGAAAATGAGAAGCAGGGTCAACATGAGAAGGAGATGCTGACTCTTCGCAAGGGTCATGGAGGTAATGGGGAAAGGAAAAACCGAACCCAGAAGCAATAAAGGTCAGTAAATCTTTTTCACAGTTTACAGAGGGTGATAATTTTGATAGTTTTATTCATATATTTTAAAGGGTATGTAAACAGTATAATGTTGACCAAGGGCTCTGGGTACAGTTCCTGACCCCCTTACTCCATGGTAAAGCTGTAACTGTTTCTAATCTAAATTGTCTGATATTGATTGTTTAAACTATGATAAAGTAAAGAAATGTTTACTTGATTGTTTTGAGTTAACACCTGAAGCTTACAGGAAAACAATTTCATGAGCATAGACGCAAGGCAAGTTAAAGTACGTGTGATTATACTGCTGAGTTAAGCACCTATTCTCATAGGTGTGTGAGTGGGTGTCAGGTCACCACTTTTGAAGGTCTGGTAAACCTTTTGGTGAGGGAAAAAGCCCTTAGCACTTTGCCTGAGGACATGAGAATCTGGTTTGCATACCAAGAGTGTAACTCTGCAGATGATCTGGGGAAAGGGGAACTCTACTTAGCAAGCAGGGCATCACTGCACAGAAAGGTGATACCCAGTGCATAACAAGGGAACCAAGGGTGGCCAGCCTAAACCACCCCAATAGAGTCCACCAGTAAAAGGGGAAGCCACTAGTTTAGGTACACGGCCGGGATCAAGGGTTAAATGTTCTAAATGTAACCCAGTGGGGTGCTGTATCATACAGATGTTCATGGAGGCAAGGTGGGAAACAAAAGGTGGGGGAGCCAGCAAGTGGGAATAACAGTATGCCAGTGTAAGTTGTCTGGAGACAACAGGGGTACCAAACCATCACCAGATGTTATATCTTATCTTAGTGGGTAGAAAACAGGCCACTGCCAAGAGAGGTACAGCCTGTGACATAACCACTGTGAACCCTGCAGTGGTTAAAGAGGAGCAGTACTTGCCTGGGCAGTCCACTCCAGTACAACTTTGGGAAGGACCCCATTCCAAATGCCTCTGGCCAGGATTTACCTTGACTGGGAGGGTGGAAAAGGAAGCAAGCAAGTAGATGTGTTTGAGGATATCCCTGCAGAAGTCTTGATAGAGAATTATTTTGATAATGCAGTACCTTATGCATATTCAGTTACACACAGTCAGGCTTGGAGACAGGCATGTGGGTTTGGTAGCCTGGGGGAGACCCAGACAGACCTCACATCTGAAGCCAGGGCTGATGAGGTGGCTATTTCAGGAAGGGCACTGCCCTGTAGCAGTGAGCCTGGAGTTGAGCCACAGCTGCTGGTAGGTACTGGTGTTCCCTTGGACAGGGTGACTCCAAGGGCAGAGGTGAGTGGTAGTACCAAAACTGACAGTGAGGCACCACTGTCAGAGAATACCAGACTTCCTGTGGAAGGGTAGCTGGGAAGAGTTACAAAGACAAAGTTGAGACAGGTTCACCTCTCGGACCTTACACTGACAGGCTTGAGGGAGGTAGCTAGGGAGACACCTGATTCCTCAAGGAAAAGGGAAGTCTGTATACTGGGACAAAGGGTTACTGTATAGAGAGTGGACCCCTGAGGGAGGGCTAGATGGTGAGGTAATACAGCAGTTGGCAGTGCCTAGAGCCTACCATCTGACACTTCTAGGCATAGCCCATATCATTCCTTTTGCAGGTTATATGGGCATAAAGCATACCAAGAGACGTATTATGCAGAACTTTTACTGGCCTGGGATTGCAAGGGATGTACCAAGGTACTGCAGGACCTGTGAGCAGTGCCAAAAAGTAATCACAGCAAGATACAAGGTCAATTTTCCTTTGATGTCTCTGCCTGTGACTGAGGAGCCACTTCAGGGGGTAGCTATGGATATTATGGGGTCTTTGAGTATCCCAAGCTCCAAAAGGAAGAGATATATCCTGGTGGTAATAGATTATCCTGCTAGACACCCTGAAGTGGTGGCTCTGTCCTCCATTGAGGCAGAGAAGGTGGCAAATGCTTTGTTAGAGATTTTCAGCAGAGTAGTTTCCCAAAAGAAATACTGACTGACAGTGGTGCCAACTTCATGTCAGATCTGCTGGCTTGTCTGTGAAGGCACTGTGGGGTGAAGCACCTAAAGAACACCTCTACTATCCCCAGACTAATGGTCTTGTTGAGAGGTTAACTATACACTAAAGACCATGCTACAGGCATTTGCAGACCAGTTTAAGAGAGAATGAGACAAATATTTGCCCCATCTGCTGTTTGCATACAGAGAGGTACTCTAGGAATCCACAGATGTTTTACTCTTTCAATTGATGTATGGGCAATGGGTGAGGGGGCCTTTAGATTTGATTCTTGATGACTGGCAGGGTGAGTGTGAATCTCACAAGGAGTCTGCTGTGGCATATGCCCTAAACCTCAGGACAAGGCTCAGGGAACTCATGGGATTTGCCCAACAGAACATGGCAGGCACCCAACAGCAGAAAAAGGTCTGGTATGACAGGAATACTCGAGCCCAAGATTATGCTGTGGGACAGCAGGTTATGGTTCTCATACCTGTCAGACACAATAAGCTGCAGATAGCTTGGGAGGGACCCTTCAAAGTTGTAAGGAAGATCAGTGATGTTAACTACACTGTAGAACTGCTAGGCAGGAGGCAGAGGAATAAACTGTACCATGTTAACATGATGAAGCCTTACCATGACAGGGAGGCCCTGGTGCTGACTATTTGCAGTGGATGGCAGGAGGAGTCTGAGAGGGGATCTGGTAAATGATCTCCTCAGTGAGTCTAGGACTGACACCCCAATGGAAGGGCTAGCAATATCCCAATAGCTATCCCCTACCCAGGTTCGAGAATTCTGAGCAGTGTTACAGGAGTTTGGGGGCATGTTCACTGGGAAACCTGAATGTATCCACCTGGTGGATACAGGACCCCAAAGGCCTATCAAGCATGCCCCTTACAGGGTGCCTGACCAAGTCCAGCAGACTCTGAGGGAGGATATACAGAAAATGCTGGAACTGGGAAGTAATCCAGGAGTCCAGCAGAGCAGTCCTTGGGCCTCCCCAGTGGTGCTGGTACCAAAGAAAGATGGCAGCACCAAGTTCTGTGTGGACTACAGGAAACTAAATAGTCCCACAGAGTCAGATGCTTACCCCATGCCTAGGACATATGAAGCCTTAGAGCAGCTGGGTGGGGCTAAGTATCTGACCACTACTGATCTGAACAAGGGCCACTGGCACGTGCCCTTGACTCCCACTGCTAGAGAAAGGTCAGCCTTTCTGGCTCCTTTCGGAGTACACAAGTTCACAAAGTTACCCTTTGGGATGAAAAATGCCCCAGCGACCTTCCAGAGGCTGGTAGATCATATCCTAGCAGGAGAAGGAGATTCTGCCTTTGGGTACCTGGATGATATTTCCATTTACAGCCATTCCTGGCATGAGCACCTTCAGCATGCCAGGGAAGTCCTGGGTAGACTGCAAAGGGCAGGGTTGACCATTAAGCCCAGTACGTGTCAGTTGGGTATGGCAGAGGTCTCCTACCTGGGAATAGAGGGGGAGTCATAAGATCAGGCCAGAACTTACCAAAGTGGAAGCCATTCAGGCATGGCCTGCCCCTGCAAAAACATAGGTGAGGGCATTTTTAGGGACAGCAGGGTACTATAGAAAATTCATTCCAAATGATAGTATGATAGCTGCTCCCCTCACAGACCTGATGAGGAAAAACAGGCCAAACAAGGTAGTGTGGACTGTAGCCTGTGAGCAGGCATTCCAAAAGCTTAACAGAGTTTTGGGAGGACCCCATGTGTTAGTCAGTCCAGAATACAGCAAAAATGTGTTGTGCAAGTGGATGCTTCAAACCCTGGGGTGGGAGCTGTACTCAGCCAGGTTTCCTCAGAGGGAGAACAGCACCCAATGGTACATCTCAGCTGTTGACTCCAATCTAGGGAGGTATGTTATGCAGCAGTAGAAAAAGAATGTCTAGCCATAGTATGGGCACTGCAGAAAACATAACCCTTTCTGTATGGAAGGAAATTCATTGTATTTACAGACCACAATCCCTTAACACAGCTACACTGAGCCAGCCAGCAAAATGTCAAGTTACTATGGTGGACCCTAGGGTTGCAGGCATATTATATGACAGTGCAGCACTACTGTGGCATTAGCAATGTCAATACAGATGGGCTGTCAAGACAGAGTATGGGTTAATGTATTCCCAGAGAGGCTCATTCCTCTCAAGCAACAATTCTCAAGGCTCTCTTGAAAAACTAGCTTGAGTCTTCAAAGGGGGGAGAGACATGATGATGTGTGTGCCAGCTATGCCACGAGAAGTAGAGCAGTGGATGTGTAACATATGTCAGCACAGCTAGCTGGAACTTTGTAAAGAATTATATGTCATTTGTATATCAAATTGATTTGTACAGATGCTTGTGATGAAAAATGTATTTGTAAAGCTGTAGCTGCTTGTGTTAAAAATGTACCAATTGTGTGCCCTGCTGGACAGAAAAACAAATATACATGTATTATTGTAACTGTTTAATTGTATATGTTTTAACAGATGATACTGGAAGAAAAGAGGTTAATCTCAATCCACCTAACTTTGAAAATAGTTTGAAATTAAATTACCTAGCTTAGGCCATAAATACTATGTCGTACAGTTCTCAATGTAGCCAGAGACAAAAACGTCTGCACTAGGAAGCATTCTGTATTGTCTTTGGGGTGAACTAATTACTATTCTGGAAGAGTGGAGGTTTAAAATTATTTTATGACTTCCAGAAGCTGCAACAGATCTGAGCAAAACTGTATGTGTGTATTACTGACACGTGCTAAATCCTGGCAGTTTCTAGCAATGTAGGTAGCATGGGAACCAAAAGTCAGATGATCAGATGTATGTGATGTCATTCTGTAATCTAAGACAAAAATTATGTTTAATACTAGATAAGAATGAAGTCTCATAGCAGTCTGTTTTTGGAACCTAACAGAGAACAACTCCTCACCTACTTCATCTTGCCTTGCTCTAGTAAGTGAACCAGGGAATACTAATTCTTTAGATCACCAGGAAAATATAGTGAGATTAGTTAAGTGCTGTTTTTCTCTATCTGTGTGAATCTATTTATATGTGTTATTTTAGTATTTCCTGTGATTGAAACTCTGGTGTTTACTGTAAATAGATATTTAGTATTTTCATGTTCTTTTCTTATTTATTATTAAATATATTTAAACTTTTCATTGTGGCTGATCTTTTACACAATATTTTAATCTCTGAGAATACTTATATATATATATTTGGTGACAGCTCTGGCTGCTCCCGACAGCCTTGCTGTTGGTCAAACTACCATTTGTATTAATATTAATTTCACTCAGTATAATTGGATATCCTTGCAAGAGCCTTAGAGTAGTGGGCTTTGGAGAGTCTGGTGGCAGACTAAATACCTTACAGTCTGGATAGAAGGGGGCAAAGCTAGTAAATATGTGCCAGCCTTTACTAGATATTATGTGTGTGTGTGTGTGTGTGTGTGTGTGTGTGTGTGTGTGTGTGTGTGTGTGTGTGTGTGTGTGTGTGTGTCTGTGTCTGTGTGTAAATCAAATCTGTAAATCAAATCTCAAAGAGTGTGTGTGTGTCAGCTGCTTATAGCAGGGACATGAAGCACTGGTTTCACAGAGAGAGTGCTGCAAACTTGGCTTGGAACCTCGGCTGAAGACTCAGCTCTATAGCTGTGCCAGTGGGGAGACTTATTGGAGACCTGGTGGAGACAGATAGAGAAGTCCAGCACCCAGACTGTATTCCATGTGTGCTGTTAAGGGAAACTGTGCTTGATGCAGAGAGCTGCATCTGGAAATACTGGGTGCATCCATTTTTGTTCCAAGTGAACGTCCCTCTCCAGTGTCAGTGTTGAGGATGCAGGCTCCTTGATTACTGGCCCAGAGCGGGGACATCAGTCTTCACCTGTCACCTCTTGGCTTTCAGTTACTGGCAAAGGTACTTGCCCTCCCCATAGTGCTTTTTTAGGCAATGTCATAGCAACAAAATTCCTAATGTAAAAAAATCCACTAGAGACAAACTCAAGGTTATGCTGCGTAATGCTAGGAGCCTAAATCGGAGACTGCACTCACTGGAAGCAGTCCTTACTTTGGAAGATGCCAATGTCTGTGCAGTCACAGGGACATGGTTCAAGGCTGCACAAAGCACCCCAGCCATGCAAGGCTACAATGCCTTCCACAGATGCAGGCCTCAAAATGAGTGTGAAAGAACCAAAGGTGGAGGTGTATCCATCTTCAAAGAAACATACACCTCAAGACTGGTCAAACAGTAAGACTCCCTAAAGCTATTTCAAGTCCAGCTAACTGTAAGTAAAATCCCCTTCCATATCTTTGTTAGCTATAGGTCCCCATCATGAACCACTAGAAGCACTCTGCATACCTGGACCTACTTGAGTCACTCACTATACAGCCAAACACCTTGGTCATGGGTGATTTCAACTATCCTTCCGTCAATTGAGAGTAATATATTAGCACAAACACACTCATCCTAAGCTTCATGGACTTTGTTAATACAAATGCTGTGGAACAGATAGTCTGCACTCCCACAAGGGACTCGAATGTCCTAGACTTAGTAGTCACCACCATAGGGGGTCTCTGCATAACCCTGTGTGTTGCCCTTCCTGGTAAAGTCTGATCATAAATCAGTCTCGTTTGAAGTAATGCTCATACCTGACCCCCCCCCCCCCTTAAGAGCAAAAAGAATGAAAATGTTCTCCAAAGCAAACTATAACCTCCTAAGCAATGGCATAAATAGTTTCAAACCCCCTGCCACCACTGTCAACAATAACTCCTATGCAGAGGTGTACACAAATGCCCTGTGTAAACACCTATACAAATCTATAGGCTCAGCTGTACCTGAATGGATGAAAACAAGGTCCTCACAAAAAAAAAAAAAAAAAAAAAAAAAAAAACAGGCCACCCTGGTGGACATCAAGCATAAATAGGTTACACAACAACAGAAAGAAACTAATGTCCAAGAACAAGAGGGAACTGACTTGTCAGAGGAAGGACAATTTTGAAGGTAAATTACCATCCCTATCTAAGGATAATCACATGGCATTCTTTAGCTACACCAGAAATCTAAATGGAAGGCCCAGCTTTGTGCCAAACTAGTAGTGGACGGTACCTCTCATACTGACCCTGATGACATCATCAACCTGCTAACAGACAGATTTGGCACAAACTTCACCCCCCCCCCGTCCCCACCAGATATACCCCAAAGCGTACCTGTCACCAGTCCTCTACCTAGTATCTCCAAAGAGCAGCTCATAACCGCACTCTCCATGGCCAAAACCTGAGCCTCTATGGAACCTGATAGCATCTCAATCTGCCTACTAAATGGTCTAAAACAGGACCTAGCATAATCACTTGGCACTCTCTTCAGCCACAGTCTAACTACTGGCCTTGTCCCAGCAGAGTGGAAAACAGAAACAGTAATTCCCTTGCATAAAGGGGGTCCATCAACCAGCTCTGTGAACTATAGATCCATAAGCCTAACCAGCCTTATCAGCAAGGCCATGGAATCAACATGGACCGTATCAACAAAGACACAGGTGACCTTCAAACTCTTGAAACAACCCAATTTGGCTTTGTTAAGGATAGATCAGGGTTATTAAACCTAGTGGACTTCTTTGAGAATGTCACCAAAGTTCTGTTAGATATATATACATATATATATATATATATATATATATATATATATTTAGACACTTATAATAGTGCATGTACACTTCTGCTCGTTAAAATATACATAGTAAAATACAGTCACTTAGATGCATGTATATTTCTGTTTGTTACCATGTACACATTAAAGGGTTACATTTCTCTTAGCTAAAAATAGGCAGAAAATAAAAGACATCCAACTGTGTATAATACTAACTTTCTGTGCCTGGTAAAGGAGAATTACAGATAAGAAACCCAGGTGCAGGGTGGATTGAAAACAGAAACAAAACTTCCTAACAGGAATGACTCCCTAAAAGTTTGACTGTCACAGAATTCACCTTGAAATGACATCAGACAAATATCAAAGTACTGACTTTGAAAGTTCCCAACAGACCCCATTACATCAACATCAAAAGACTGCTTTGATAAAAAACAGTATAAAAAAAGAACAGTGACTTAATGATGGGTTAGATCTGATTTTTGTTAGATCTGGTACATGTAGAAACATATTTGTTCTGAGGTAACTGGAGAATATCATTCATACATGGTTTGAGAAGCTAAACCTGGTACATTAAAAGCTGTAAACTGTGACAGTATCGTACATGTCGTCTGTTACATAGACAAGTTATTTTATTAGTAACTGAGCTTGAGTTAATACTGTGCTGAAAAGGTTATAGTCTGCAAAGTTCAGTGCATCTGCAGCTTCATCTCATCTGCACCATCTCATCATCGTAAATAACTTTTCACCTTGGATGAAGGTAAAACAGTACATACTGCCTCTCTTGACTTAGCCAAGGCTTTTGACACAATTCTCCACTCAGGCATCACTGAGAAACTCACCCAGCTGGAATTTATCAAAGGGGAATATTCCAGGGTGACTCTTTGTCACCATTATCGTGCCTTGCCCTTAACCCATTAACCTGTCTACTTAACAAATTAGGCCATGGCTATAATTTGGCTCCTAGAAAACAACAAAGTGTAAATACTTCTCATCTTCTCTTTATCAAGGATTTAAAACTGTACAGCTCATCAGATGAGGAACTGAAAGCACAACTGCAAGTTGTCAAAACTTTTTTCAGATGATATAAGAAAGTCATTTGGCCTTCATAAATGTGCAAAAGCAACCTTTAAAGCAGGAAAACTACACCACCAGGTAAATATCAGTTTGGGACAAGAACGTGATATAAAAGAAGTTGAGCAAGAAGGAGCAAGAAGGAGTGTATAACTATTTGGGAAATGATGAAGGATCAACAATAAAACACAAACAAATGCGAATAAAACTTAGTAAGGAATATTTCAGAAGACTTAATCCTGAAAACAGCACTGACATATAAGAACAAAATCCAAGCTATAAACCAATTTGTTCTTCCTGCCCTAACTTACAGTTTTGGAGTGACTGACTGGCCCCAAAATGTGTTGGATAGATTAGATAGGAAAACAAGAAGAATGCTTCATGCTCACCAAATGATTTAGAAAAATCAGTGCCTATCAAGATTATATATTCCCTGTTCTGAAGGAGGGATGGGCCTCCTTGAAAGTGATTACATGTATAGATCTGTAGTTGTAGGACTCCACACATATCTGCTGACCTCACAAGACCCAAACTTAGTGAAAGTTTTGAAACATGAGGAGATAAATCTAAGATGACTTCTCTGCTTAATCTAACAGAAGCATATTGGCATCAAGCAGGAATGGAAATCAAACTAGAAGTAGATAAAAACCAGGCAGCAACTGAATGTGCCAAAAAAAACAAAAGAAAGAATATAAGGTGAAGGATCAGATGAGAAGGCAAGAAATGTGGAAAACGCATAAATATAGTTGCAAGTATAGAAAACTTCTGGAAGAGCCTCATGATGATCAGGAACGAAAGTAGGAATGGTTAAGGAGTGGCAAATTCGAACCAAGAGATGAAAGGTTAATATTGGCGGCACAAGATAGTGGGCTACATACATATTGGTTTACATAGTCCACTAAACATGCAGGAGAAAGAGACAAATGTAGGTTTTGCAAAACAGAATTGGAAACAGTTGCACACCTCATTGCTGGCTGTGACATACTAATGGCAGAATGACTGTATACGGAAAGGCATAATAATGTGGCAAGACTGTTGCACTGGGAATTGTGCAAACATTATGGTACTGAAGTGGCTGAAAAACACTGGAAACATGAGCCACAAAGCATCATAGAAAATGATGAAGTCTACATCATATGGGATCATCCATTACCAACAGTTCAAAAGACAGACGCTAGAAAACAGGATATAGTGGTCCAAGAAAAGAAGACAAAAGTAGCATTGATCATTGAAATCACCACATACAGTGACTACAGTGATCGGCATACAGACAGACACAAAGTTATAAAATATCAGGACTTGCAAGCAGAAACAAGAGCAATGTAGAAGAAAGATACCTAGATAGTTCCAATAGTAGTAGGAGCAACGGGTCTTATAACTTAGATATGTTACCGATATATGTAACTCCATACGAATTGTAGAAGGAGTCATTACTGGGCACATTGCAGGCAATGTGGAAGAAGGATACCCAGACAGTTCCAATAGTAGTAGGAGCAACGGGTCTTATAAAAATGAGTCTACAGTTATATTTAGCTATGCTACCAATACATGTAACTCTGTGTGAATTGCAGAAGGAGTCATTACTAGGCACATTGTGGGTGCTGCGAAGAGCACTTCTGGCTGACATCAAAGAGTGAAACAATACTAATTTCATGAATTTTAATCGTACTTTGACTTAGGAATGGGGTCCATTCCCGTCATGGTATTAGAAGCCCAAAAGATTTGGAGAAATTAAAAAAATCTGGAAATTAACCCATATGTCACTAGATGGGTAGCCAAACGGCTCACTGACAGAACGTATACAAAGTTGGGTATTCCATCTCTACCAGCAGATCAGTTACCAGTGGTGTACCACAGGGACCTGTGCTGGACCCCTGAAGTTAACATACTACAAAAAGGGCTTACACAGACAAACCATTTGCTGTTAATATTAACAATACCCCCCTTAGTTCAAACCCTGTGGTGAGAGATTTTGAAACACGGGTTGATAGCAACCTTAATTTCGATCACCATGTGTCCACAGTGGTAAGGAAGGCCTTCTACATTGCACATCTCATAAGTAAGGGCACTGCATCCAGAGCTAAGGATGTTTTAACTCCCCTGTACTCATCCCTCATCAGACCACTAAATGAGTACAACGTATGTACCTCACCAGACATCTGCAGCAGCTGGAGAGACCTCAAAGGTTTCTCACTAAGAAAATTCATAGCCTTAAACACATAACCTACATGGACAGACTGAAGGCCCTGTCACTTTACTAGGTATTTTACAGGCTGCTGAGAGATGACTTTTGCCTCGCCTGAAGAGCAGTCGCAGACCCTGCCCTAACGGAAATGCTGCACATCCACAAGTCAAATGGGACAAGATTCCCTCACTCTAGAGATCTTAACCGAGCCTGTGACATTAACAGTACATGCTGGACAGACAGATATATCTCCCACAGATTGCCACTCCTCTGGAACAAACTCAAAATTCACATAAAAGAGAGCTCCTCAATGGCCCTATTTAAGCGTAACTTAGACAAATGGATGGGAGACCATAAATTTACCCCCAGGGGTGTCAACTATGTCCCTCTTGGATAAGGGCAGTCGTTGCTGATCATAGACTTGCACTGCAAATATAGATCATACAACTTGGTCAATAAGGGAACAAAGGTATAACATGGCTAGGCTTATAAAGGCTCTATAGCCATTAGCCTAGTAACCTCCTATGAACCTATAAGAGGATGTTAACATGGAACAAAGTACCTAAGATCTGTATCTGCGAAATAAAGATGATTCCAGTACAAGGTGAGAAATCTCTAGTCCATTTGTTAAGACCTGTAATAAAGTGTAAATAAAATAAATTGGTCGGTATTTAACCCCTGATTTTGTTTGATTGTAAACAGTTAATATGTGTTGTTTAAATGTTTTTATTTAATAAGCAATGTGAAAACAAACATGAGATTAAAACTGAATTGAATAGCTGACTGTGATACTTGGGTTTGCATGCTTAGCAATGTCAAGTTATTGATAACTGAATGTTAGCAGCGACTGTCTGACATGAGATTACTTTATTAGTGTTTTATAAAAATATAACTATAAAATGTTTTTTAATCAGGAATCAGTACCTGAAATAAGAAGTGCATCATGTGTGGGGATTGTATAGTATTGCATACTGAAACGTTATTAATAAAGTATTGACACTGCTTCAAAAATCTCAGAAAAAGGAAACAAAAATAAGATGGAGAATTCTGAAGTAAGAATTTGGCACAGGCGGAGTTTTGTGAGGTATTTCAGTGGCCTTTCCAGTTGGTGCAGATGCTTGGAAAGGTACATCTCTAATGGGGCGTTGTACTCAATTATTGGTCTACTCTCAAGGAAACTCCAAAAGGAATCACAACTAAAGCATATTTCATGGCTAATGGTTTTGAAGAATTTTGCAGAACAGGACTTCTAAATGATTCACCAATATGTGTTTTAGAATCTCTGTCGCCTTTTTATTTATTTATTTAATTTATTTAACATTTGTTGACCAGAAAAGTCCGACTACCACAGAGCCTATTTTCAGTGGAGCCCCGGGGAGAAATGCACCAGACACATGTCTCTGGAATGTGGGAGGAAACCGGAGTACCAGGTGGAAACCCACACAAATACAGGGAAGACATACAGAAGGCACCCCAGCCGAGAACTGAACTGGAGAACCTCTTTCTGTGAGGCGACAAATTTAACTGCTGCACCACTGCACATCCTTTTGGCCATAAGTTGCAAAAACAATGGAAAGTTCACTCGATGGACATTAAGTCTGCATTTATGGAAGGTATGGAACTCTCTATTGTAATTTACATGCATTCCCCTCCTGAGGCAAGCTGTGGACAAAAGTAGAAACTCATTAAGTGCGTTTATAATCTGGAAGATAGATCACTCCACAGGTATAACAAAGAGAAATGCAACACTGATAAGTCAGGTGGGAGACTCTCACAGGTCGACCCTCCTGTGCTCCTGTGGTCACAAATAAAAATGTCACTGTACAGGCTACCTGCCGTGTGGATGATTTTATATGGGTGGGGTTCGCAAAGCATTGCCACTTCACTTATTCCTTACTTGAATGCTACTCTATAGGTTGGCCATGAAGAACATACCGACTTTTGTTACATGGGACAGAACTTTGCTACTATGGATAGAATTGTGAAGGTACACTAAAATACGTACATACAAATCTTTATTCAAGCATCATAGAACCATCCAGGGGAATACGGTGGAATACCCTCCTTACCCCAACAGAGGCAACCTTCCTAATATAGAAGACAAGATGGTTTTCAAAGCAAAGTAGATCGGATATAAACTTTTTGTGCTTCATTTGAGCATGGAAAGTGCCACAGTGGAATCAAGAAGCAAACAAGAAAGCATGAACAATCCATTCTGCAAAAATTGCTGCAAAATTTAAACCCCCACGTAAGGCTAAATCCTTGAAGGTAGTTACTCTTAGTCATGTTTCACACGTTAACCTATCTGATGACTGCACTCAAGGGGGACATTTATTTTAATGGAAGATCAAGGAATATTCTCATCCTTTTGTTGTCAACCAAAAAAGAATAAGACAGGAACCTCACACAAGAAACTCCCGCCATGTCAGACAGCCTTGAGAATGCACTCTTTCTATGTATATTCTGATCTACCAAATGGTGAAACCAAGCATGACCCCCTTCAGATAATTTGTGTTGCAGACAACTATTCTCCTGCTGAGACAAATGTCACAGGATTTCCTTGAGAATCAGTGTAATAAAATAATTCACAGTATCCTGGGGTCAGCTATAAAAGAACACAGCTAGGAGGCTGTTTTAAGAAAGCTTCTAAGCTTGGACTTCTAAAGGGACATAGGTTCATAGGTAGGTACTAGGCTATTGGCCCTAGGGCCTATATAAGCCCAGCCAAATGGTACCCTGGCTTTTGCCACCCAAGAAAATTATTTTCCTGTGCCCCTGTCAAGCAGAGCCACAGAAGTAATCCCGGGGTGAATGTTCTATCTCCCATCCAATCATCAAGATTTTTCTTGAAGAGTGCTAATGAGGAGTTTTGTTTGATATAGATAAGTAGTTTATTACAGAGTATGGGAAGTCTCTGGGACAGGAATTTATCCCTCCAGCATGTTCTGTTTATTATGGTGACAAGGTTTAGGTCCCTAGAGCATGCAGCTCGGAGGGATTGGGATTTCTTTACGTGGAGCATGTCCAACAGCTCTGGGTTTGACATAGCTTTGTATGTTAGGCAGAGATCACCTCTGAGTAGGCGATATGCGACAGAGTAAAGCTGGAGGTTTTTAAGACGGTCTGCATAGGGCATCTGTTTGAGGTCGGTAATCCTCTTTGTGTGGTATTTCTGTGGCCTTTCCAGTTGTTGTAGATGTCTTGTGAAGTACATACCAAAAGGGGTGTTGTACTCTATAATGAAGAAGAAACATGGCCTACTCAGTACTGAATCTCTGGGTAAAATGTTAACTTTTTTTTTTTCATAAAGAGGGAGAGACTGTTAAGTCTGCAGTTAGTTGTTTCATGTGGGACTATTTACAGCAACATCTGCTCCGCACTTTGCTTTAAGACAGTTTCTACAACTGTGTCTGCCTTTATGGCAAAGAAAGTGGGTTTTTGCAATAGTTCCAACTGTCAAATCTGTCAGCGTGTGTGCACACGTGTGTGTGTGTGTGTGTGTGTGTGTGTGCGTGTGTGTGTGTGTGTGTGTGTGTGTGTGTGTGTGTGTGTGTGTGTGTGTGTGTGTGTGTATGCGCATCCCATTGGTGTTGGTGTGTGTGTGTGTGTGTGTGTGTGTGTGTGTGTGTGTGTGTGTGTATCTCAGTGGCATTGGTCTGCGTGTGTGTGTGTGTGTGTGTGTGTGTGTGTGTGTGTGTGTGTGTGTGTGTGTGTGTGTGTGTGTGTGTGCGTGTGTGTGTGTGTCTGCGCGCAAGCGGGTGGCTGTGTGCACACGTGTCTGTATCTCAGTAGTATTGGTATTGGTGTATGTGCACGCATGGGTGGCTGTATGTGTGTGCATGTGTGTGTGTGTGTGTGTGTGTGGTGTTGCCTGTAAAGCTCAGACATTTAACACAATAAATACCAAGTGTCTTGAAAACACATTTTGTCCACCCTTGTTACACCACTCGTACACTACGGACTACTAGAAAACAGAACCACAGGAGGATCAGGTAGTAAGGATTAAAGAGTAGGGCAGAAAATGCTGGGGGTGTGGAGGCGAGTGAGTTTATATAATTTTAACATAAATTAAGTAGATCCTTTTTTAAAAAAAAATAAGTAGATCCTTAAGAAAATACTGTTGCCTGAGGCTGACTAAGAAACTTTCTGACACACCTATAAAACTAGGAGAGGGAAAAAATATGCAAAATCTATGTCAACAGTCCACAGTCCTGGCTGTATGCAACACGTGCTTCTGCCAGAAATGAACAACTTATGTGTGTCCTCAACATTCTGAACATGTACTTTTAACACAGTAGTGCTTGAAGGTTCACTCCAAGTATGACTTTCCACGATATGCCACTCAAAAGTCTTATGAATTTATTACATGCTATTCAGAACCACCCAAATGCATATGAGATACAAATTATGATGTATAGCGAATTTACAGGAAATTCCCCAGGAATAGATGATAAAGATCTGGAAGGTTTTAACAGTATTTTAAGAGAATATGTACCAATATCCTGGAAGAAAGCAGTGATAGCTGTAATACCTAAAGAGGGTAAAGATCCATAAGACCTAGCTTCATACAGGCCCATTTCAAACCATAATTATAAAGCATTCATGTAATGGCTAAAAGAATGACAAAAATAATGCCAAAATTGATAGATATGGATCAATGTGGTTTTGTGGAGGGGAGGCAAACATTAACAGAACACTGATGATCCCAGAGGGAAGCAGAATGTAAGAAAATACCATTGTTGTTGGTGGGTCTTGATGCAGAGAAAGTATTTAACAGAGTAAGTTGGGACTTAATGAGCAGGGCAATGGAAGCATTTGCATTCCTTGATAAAATTATAAGGTTGATTAGCAGGATATATGAGGGATCGGAGGTGAAAATTAAAGTGGGTGGGGTCCTCTCTGATAATTTCTGCTTCAGCAGAGGAACCAGGCAGTAGTGTCCTCTTTCCCCTTTGTTATTTGCATTATATTTAGACCCATTGGCAAAGAAAATAAGGGACTCAGAAATTCAAGGATATAATTGGTATGATAGTCAAGAAAAGCTGCCTCTATATGCAGATGATATTATTTGATACATGAGAAAACCAGAAGGAGACATTATAGTGTTGTGGAACATTTTGAGACGGTTTCAATTTTTTTTCGGGATGCAAAATTAATGAAGCTAAAACAAAGGCAATAGCCGTAAATTATGTGCCCACTCAAAGATTGGTTCAGCCGTATCCATACTTACGGGGACATGATAAAATGAAGTATTTAGGAGTATGGATTAAAAATTATTCTGGTGTGGCAACCAAGGAAGAATATGTGGGAAGAAACTAAAGATGATACAAAAACGGAGAAAATGAAAGGTTTATTATATGGATATGGATACTAAGATACAAGCAGTTAAATGTTTTTAGTCCCTGTAGTCTTATACACAAGACAGGCATACCAATCAGAGGAGAAGTTGTGGATAGCAATTAATAAAGAGCTGAAGTACTTTATCTGGGACAAAGATGGCAAGAGTCACATGGGATAAGCCGAGTCTTCCAATAGAACAGGGTGAATTAAAATTACCCAATTTGAAGGAGTATTTTGGTGATAAACAGTTAAGGCTCCTAGACATAGCACAAGCAGAAAACTACAGTTCAAAGTGGAAAGGGATGATGTTGAAACAGGGTGGAGCTCAAGAAACAAGGACAGACTGGGTGTTGGATGCAGGCCTTTAAGAAGAATAACAATAATCATACAGAATATTATATTCATAAAGTAGCAGAAAGTATTCTAAGAACTAAGCCGACATGGGAATGGAGAAAGGAGATTCTGCCAATAGGGATGGCTTCAATTAGAAATCGAGGCAATAGGCAAGAAGGAGCTGGAATTTATTGGAGAAAACCAGCAAAGAAACCAAGGTACTGGGAGCAAATAACTAGACAGGGAAAGGTAACAGAATGGGAAGAGGCTAAGAATTTATTTGGACTGCAGGTTAGAGATTGCCTTCCTTAGCAAGGATTGCTATCATAATATAGGCAAAGAGAAAGAAAAAGAGGGTTCATAAACGAAAGCCCAGCACTGGTAGAGTTTTTAGTAGAATCTAGAACAGAAACTGCCATTAAAAAGGAATAATTAGTAGAGCAAATAAAACATTGCATGATAACTATAAGAATCAATCAGAGGAGGTCAGAAAAGATTGGGAAGAGAGACTGGATAAGCAATTCACAAAGAAACAATGGGAGGATATATGTTTGTCTCCCAAATATGCAACAAAATCTTGAAGACGTAGGATTTTCACTTGGAAATGTTTACATAGATATTTTTATACTCCAAGTAGACTCCAGAGAATTTTTCCTCAGTTAGATAGCAAATGTTGAAGGTGTGATGGGGAAGAAAGAGGTACTTGGGAACATATTTTCTGGGAGTGCTCTGAGTTGGTGGACTTTAAGGATTCCCTGTGAGATGCACTGTGAAAGATGCTGGGTAGCAGATTTGTGTGACGAGGGAGATGTTTTTCTGAGCTATAATACAGAACTGGAATTACCTAGACATAGTAAGGCCTTGCTGAGTCTAATTATGGTGACTGTCAAAAAAGCAATTACTAGAAAATGTAAATCAAACTCTAAGCAACTTTACTAGAAGCAGTGAAGAGATAAAACAACTGGAATTGAGATCTTTAGAAAAGGGTATGCAATGTTTAACTGAAAATGATTGGGTAGATTATAAGTGATACATGATGTTTGCGACTGCGAATGTGTTGGTATGGTTTGTGATGTAAAATGCCTGCAACTAGGATTGTATCGGTGTGGTTTGTTTTCATTTATATAAATGTATGATTGCTTATGTCATAAGTGATGGGACAGGAATTAAATAATTTATGTAATGTTGCTTATGTTACATGATATATAACAATATGTGAAGTATAATGTTTGTTAATTTGTTAATACAGTTTGATTACTTTTGTATAAATGTAAATTTGCCTATGTCACAAGTGATAATTCAATAAAGGTGTTTATAACAAAAAAAGGAACCACCCCAATGCATGAACACTTTTCCAAACACCAGCAAAGTCTCATCACTTGTATGCCCTTCCCGGCATATACATTGTTTCCTTGTACACCATTCACAACATTACTGTACATCTGCTTTTCATGCGCACACTATTCAGAATCTCATTTCAATAACACCTTTACCTCCTACACCCTGCACCACCTCAAAATCCTCAGTGCTTGTACACGTTTTGCTCATGCACTAAGTCAGGGTTTATTTTTGTAACACCTTTATTGAATTATCACTTAAGACATGTCTATATAAAAGAAAAATAAGCCATGTTAACAAGTTCACAGTTACAAACATTATGCATCACATACGTGGTTTTGTATAATTATCATGCATCTAACATTACATAAACTGCTTAATTCCTGCCCCCTCTATTAAACCTCATTCCTCCTCCAAAACATTTTCTTGCATGTACTGTTCCCACAAGTCCCACTTTTTCTATAAAATTTGATCCTAACCTTATCTACCACTTCCAGTTCCTTTATCTCTGTTATAATATTAACTACTTTAAATATGGTTGGTTTAGACTTTGATTTCCATTTTACTGGCAATTGTTTTTTGGCAGCCACCAGAATTAAACTTAACAAGGCCTTACTATGTCTAGACAATTCAGATCCTGTATTCCAGTTCAAAAAATTCATTTCCTTACTTACGCCAATTTGCTCACTCAGTATTTCTGACAGAGAACTCTGTAAGGAATTTTTAAAGTCTTCCAACTCATTACATTTTCAAAACGTATGTTCCTAGTTACCTCTTTCTTCCCCATCCCACCTCCAACATTTGCCATCCACCTGAGGAAAAATTCTTTGGAGTACACTTGGGGTACAGAAATACCTATGCAAACACATGAATGCAAAAATCCTACATCTTCTGGACTTTGTTGCATATCTGAGAGCCGTACATGTGTCCCCCCATTGTTTCCCAGTGAATTGCTTATTCAGTCTCACTGCTTAGACTTTTCTAACTTCCACTGACTGAATCCTATAATTATCATGCAACATTTTACGAGTCTGTATCACGATGTTGAACGATAAAAAGAGCGAACACACATATCAAACACTAAATACCGAAAGCAGTAAATGTCGAACACACAGAACAGTGATTTTCTTCCCAGGGAAAAAAATCGCTGCTCCGCAAAAAAAAAAAAAAAAAAAAATCCAAACACAAAATAAAGTGGGGGGGGGGGCTTCGCCACCCACACCTGCCTGCTTAAATATACTAACGTCAAGATCACACTACAGTGGAGGAAATGGCAAAGTCCTGAAAATGGCCCAGTGATTTTTTTCCCTGGAAAACAAATCGCTGTTCCGTGTGTTCGGCATTCACTGCTTTCGACTTTCAGTGTTCGATATAAGAGCGTTCGCTCTTTTTATCATTAGACTTTGTGATATAGACCCATATTTTATATGTCCTACTGATTATCCCTTTTTTAACAGCAGATTCTATTCTACATTTTACTAAAACTCTACCACAGCAGCTCTTTTGCTTAGGATCCCCCATTTCTTTCTCTTTGCCTATACTGTGATATCAATCCTAGATAGGGAAGGCAATCTCTAGCCTGCAGTCCAAATACATTGTTGGCCACTTCCTATTTGATTACACCTTATCTGTAAAGCTCTGCCAAGCATAATTTCATTTTTCCATCCATGTTTTGACATTGTAAACTGCTTTGTCTTTTAAACACCTTTATTGAATTATCACTTGTGACACAGGTACATTTGCATTTATATAAAAGTCATCAAACTGTATTAACAGGTTCATGTTTACAAACATTATACTTCACATATATTGGTATACATCATATAACTTAAGCAACATTACTTAAATTATTCAATTCTTGCCCCTTTTTTTAAACAAGAAACATCTTTATTAAACCACCACTTACAGCACAGGCAGTCATACATTTATATAAATGAAAATAAACCACAACTACACAATCCTAATTGCAAGCATTTCACATCATAAACCATACTGACACACACCCAGTTGTAAACAGTATACATCACTTATAATCTACCTAATCAATTGCAGTCGAACATTACATAGCTCATTTAAGTCCTGTCTTCTTTTAAACCTCATTCCTCCCTGTATGCATTGTTCCCACAATTCCCATTTTCCCTATGTAGTTTGCTCCTACCCTTTTCTAAAGATCTCAGTTCTGGTTGTTTTATCTCTGTTACTATATTCACTACTTCTAGTATAGTTGGTTTAGATTTTAATTTCCATTTTCTAGTTATTGCTTTTTTGGCAGACACCATAATTAGACACAGCAAGGCCTTACCATGTCTAGGCAATTCCAATTCTGTATCATAGCTCAGAAAAATCATCTCCCTCATCACACAAATCTGCCCACCCAGCATCTCCGACAGTGCATTTCACAAGTAATCCTTAAGTCCACCAACTTAGTGCACTCCCAGGAAATATGTTCCCAGTTACCTCTTTCCTCCCTATCATACCTCTCAACTGTACAGATTTTTACAGAATGTCCAGGTTTTTGCTTCATATTTTTAATTTGTTCCCCATAGAAAGTTTTTTTTTTTTTTGACAAATCCCTGAGATATTCTAAGAATCAATGTCACTAAATAATGACATGCATTTGAGTTTAAGACTTCATATCCTTCGGAAAATGCATGCTAACACAACTTTTGTTACTCTAGCAACTTTTTAAGTTTATAAGAGCAATATTTAAATGTCCCTGTTTTTGAGCCTTTGCCCCCCCATTATGTCAGGCTTTGTCCAGATTTCTTGTGCTAAGAGCTTGAGAGGTACGTTCCCCATCACACCTCCAATATTTGCTGTATACCTGAGGAAACGTTCTTTGTAAACTGCTTCTTGAAGTAGATGTTGCAGCATATTCTTGCATTTGTAAATGTGTTTGTGTGTGTGTGTGTGTGTGTGCGTGCGTGTGAGTGTGTGTGTGTGTGTGTGTGTGTGTGTCTGTGTGTGTGTGTGAGAGTGTGTGTGTGTGTGTGTGACATATTACCCATATATATATATATATATATATATATATATATATATATATGTAAAGATACACATATAGATAAAGATAGAAAAATATGTATACATTGTATCCTTGTATCTGTAAATATGTTTTATTCATTTCTTATGTGATCCTCTTCACCCAGGCTATATCTGTAAATGGTCAACTGACATCAGTGTACTACCACAGTAAAAAAATATATATATATTACCTCAAACATAAATAAATATTACCTCAAACATAAATAAATATTACCTCAAACATAAATAAATATTACCCTTTCCCTCTCTAGTTGTTTACTCCCATTGCCTTGGTTCCTTTTCCATTTTTTCCAGTAAATTCCAGCCCCCTCTTGCCTATTTGTATCCCTAATTGCAGTAATCCCTATTGGCAGAATCTTCTTTCTCCCTTCCCGTGTTGGCTAGTTCTTAAAGCACTTACTGCTACTTTATGAATATAATATTCTGTATGATTATTTTTATTCTCCTTAAAGGTCTGCATCCAAAACCCCAGTCTCTCCTTGTTGCTTGAGCTTTCCTCCTGTTTCGTCATCATCCCTTTCCACTTTATATTACAGCTTTCTGCTTGTGCTATGTACAGGAGTCTTAACTGTGTAGCTGTAAATTATCCCCCCAAATCAGTTAATCCTAAACCACCTTGTTCTATTGGAAGGACCTACTTATCCCACTTGACCCTTGCCCTCTTCTCCTCCCAAATAAAATCTTTCAGCTCTTTATTAATCATTGTCTACAACTTCTCCTCTGGTTGATAAAAACATGCCTGCTCTGTTAATATGACACCCCAACCCCACGTAGAAAATGGGACGAAGAAGTTGATGAGAATGATAAGAATGATTATTTGATGGTATTAATCTTGGTGGCTTTGGAATTGCCCGCCACTCCTGTAAATTTGTGTTTGAACACTACTCCTGGGTCTATCTCATTTGCTCACTTAACCGAGTGCAGTGAGATCATATTTTGACTTCAGACACTACTACCCATCTGTTCAGCTCTATCCCAGCTCTATTGTAGTTTAGTGTCACTAGCTCATTCTACCTGATACAGAGAGAACATTCATGAAGGGCAAGCCACTTGGGTCCTTAATTTTGAATTATCTTCTGTTTCTCCTTTCTCCCTTTCCACTTTCCAAAAAAAAATTTTCTAAGCTTGTTTCCTACCTTTCCTGTAACTAGTCTAGTCCAGATACAGATTTGCTGTGTCCAGGACTGTTTGTAAGCTTCTGAGCCCCCAAAGCCTTGCTGTGTTGGAGGGAAGCATTCTAGCTTATCAGTGGGAGTGATAAGCACTAAGTAGCCTATCTACCACAAGATCCAGGTACAGATTCTTAGTTTTAGCACTTGAATTTGCTTATTCGTTCTCAGCACTTGTTCAGAACTTGTTGTTAGCACTAAATAAGCTATAAATTACTACAGCACTCAACCTTCTTCTTTACCTAGAGGAAAACAGATTTGTACTTACTTTCCTCACTTGCTTAGAAAAACAGCTCTTATACTCACTTTCTTCACTTGTCTATAGGAAAGTAGTTTTTATTCAGGCATATCCAAGGGTCAGCTCCCAGTGTTCTCTCCTGTCTATCTGATTAATCTGGGCATGTTGGGCCAATGTAGCAATTGCCTCATGTACACAGACAACCCTCTCCTCCTACCACCCAACACCACAACCTGTGAGAGATGCACTTATCTAGCCAAACTGGAGGTAAAGCTCTCTCCAACCAAGAATAAACCTGACAGTCAAGAGGAGAAGGTAAACACTTGCACCACACCACACTCATCAGATAGTCCCACTAAACCTACACCACCAAACTCCACACATAGAAACACAAAAACATTTGCAGAGGCTCTCAATAATAATCTTCTCAAGCAACAGTGACGTCCAAAGCAGAAACGCAAGCAACCTCCACCCCCTAACACAACCCAAATGACACATAGCCCACAGACTCAGTGTACCAATAAACCACAGCCCATAAGGCAAAACAATGTACCCAACACACTAGTCATAGGTGACTCTATAGTCAGGCACACTGATGTCCCACTCACCAGGCTAAACAAGGAGAAGGTTACTGTCAGCTGCCTGTTGGGTACCAGGATACGCCACATAACCCACGCACTCAGGTCACTCCACAACAAGTACAAATATAATTCTGTCATTGTTCATGTTGGTGTGAATGACCTGAGACATACCTCCCTGGACTACATGAAGAGAGACATGGAAGAGCTCTCCAATCTTGTAGTCCAGGCAGGTATGACCATAGCCCTGAGTAGCATCCTGCAATCACCCAGAATGATACCTCAGTACAAGGGCAAAATGATTGACTTTAACAATTGGCTAAGCTTCTGGTGTCATTCTAAGGGGATCCAGTATCTGTCTGCCTGGGACGACATGGTCAACAGACCATGATGCTTTGCCAGAGATGGCCTACACCTGTCGCCCCTGGGATTCCGGATACTGGCTAAGGGTCTTGCCACCCCCTATAGTGCCTTTGTTAGGCAAAGTTCAAATGACAGATTCACCACTGTAACAGGAACAGGCAAGCAAAAACTGAGGGTAATGCTACTCAATGCTAGAAGTCTAAATCTGAAAATGCACTCACTCGAGGCACGCCTTAAAATGGAGAACATCGATATCTGTGCAGTGACTGAGACCTGGTTCAAGGCTCTAGAAAGCACCCCTGCATTACCAGGCTATAACTCATACCACACTTTTCGGCCATCTAACCTGGACCAGAACATCAAAGGTGGAGGTGTGTCCATATTCTTTAAGGATATCCACACCTCCAGGCTAGTTGTGCAGCATAATTCATCCAAGGTTATCCAAGTGCAACTAACTCTGGGCAAAACTGCAATCCAAATTGTGGCTTGCTACAGATCCCCCACCATGCCCCAGATTCCGACTCCTCTTTTCTTGATATACTGGAAAATATTAGGGTTCAACCAAACACCCTAATAATGGGCAATTTCAACTACCCCACCATTTACTGGGAAAACTACTCATGTACCAACTCCTTCGCTCAACGCTTTCTGGAATTCATAAATTCCAATGCCCTGGATCAACATATCCACACCCCACCAGGGGTTAGACCTAGTCATTACCAACATGAGTGACCAGTGTTCCACACCCGAAGTCAACTCCTCGTTGGTTAGATCCGACCATAAGTTAATCACCCTAGATATCCACATCCCACTCCCACCCACCATTAAGAAAATCACGGTAAAAAATTTCTCCAAAGCCAGCTTCATGCTTCTTAACATAGAAGTGGCAAACTTCATGACACCCATGCAGATGGACAATACAGTTACGACTGTTGAATCCTACACAAATGCACTCTATAAGCACTTACACGAGTGCATGTATCGTGCTATCCCAAACAGAACCAAGACGCTATCCTCCAAAAAAAGGAAGCCAATCTGGTGGTCCCCTGCCATAAACAAACTGTACAACAGTAGAAAGAAACGGTTGCAAAAGAGAGTAAAATCCCATGAGTGGAGGAGCTCCCTGGTCAGCCTCAGTAAGAAGCTGAGATCCCTTATAAGATCCTCCAAAGCTAGCTACGAAAACAAAATTGCCACTAAGGGCAACCACAAAGCATTCTATAGCTATGTCAAGAATCGCAATGGCAACACCCAGATCTGCTTTGAGTTACAGCACAATGGCACAAAAATTACAGAACCAACTGATATTGCCAACATCCTGGCAGATAGGTTCAGTGCTAAATTTGCCCCCCTCTCACCCCCTAAAGGGCCCATATCTATACAGGAAAAATGCAAAGTCCCTGTAATCACATCTATGCAGGTAAAAGCTGCACTCTCTAAAACCAAAAATACAGCATCCATGAGACCGGACAACATCCCAGGCTGCGTTTTACATGAAATTCAGAACTAACTGGCTCCCCACCTAAGTACCATGTTCAATCATAGTCTCACGTCAGGCTTTGTGTCCACTGAATGGTGCACAGAAACAGTTATCCCACTCCATAAAGGGGGAGCCACCACTGATCCTGGGAACTATCACCATATTAGCCTGATAAGCCTGGTCTGCAAGGCCATGGAACATATCATCATGGAATTCATAAACAAAGACTAACCTCCAAACTCTGGACCCCACCCAGTTCGGGTTTGTGAAAGGCAGATCATGCCTTCTGAACCTGATTGACTTCTTTGAGGCAGTCACCAAAGTCGTAGACGAGGGTAAGGTGGTTCACACAGCTTATCTTGACCTCGCCAAGGCTTTCAACACCATCCCCCATGCTGGAATTTTAGCTAAACTCACTGAACTAGGTATAAATCCCTACGTCACAAGATGGGTTGCCAATTGGCTCACTGACAGAACCCACACTGTAAAAGTTGCAGGCTACAAATCTGACTTCAAACCAGTGACAAGTGGAGTACCACAGGGTTCAGTCCTGGGACCACTCCTGTTTGGTATCTACTTCTCTTAAGTACAGGCTAACACAGATGGCCTCTGGCTAATGCAGTTCATAGATGACTGAAAACTAGGAGCCATAGTCGAGTCCCCAAATTATGTGGACATCCTACAGAAGGACCTCACTGACACAGATGCCTGGTGTCAGAGGCATGGCCTCAAGCTCAATGCCAAAAAGTGCACTGTCATCCCCTTTGGTAAAAACTCTGTACCCATGAACTACCACATAAACGTCAGTCTACTTAACGCTGAATGTAAGATATCTTGGGACCCAGGTGGACAGTAGTCTCTCCTTTGATAATCACATTGCCACAGTAGTCAGGAAATCCTTCTATGTGGCACACCTCATCACAAAAGGGTTCTCGTCCAGGAAAAAAGAGGTCATTGTTCCCCTCTACTCGGCACTCATTAGACCCTTTATAGAGTACAATGCCCCTTTTGGAATGTACCTCACAAGACATCTGCAGCAGCTGGAAAGGCCACAGAAGTACCTCACAAAGAGGATTACTGGCCTCAAACAGATGCCCTACACTGACCGTCTCAAAAAACTCCAGCTTTACTCTGTAGCATATCGCCTACTCCGAGGAGATCTCTGCCTAACATATAAAGCTATGTTAAACCCAGAGCTGTTGGACATGCTACACCTAAAGAAATCCCAATCCCTCTGAGCTACATGCTCTAGGGACCTAAACCTTGTCACCATAATAAACAGGACATGCTGGAGGGATAGATTCCTGTCTCAGAGACTTCCCATACTCTGGAACAAGCTACCCATCTATGCCAAGCAAAGTTCCTCATTAGCACTCTTCAAGAAAAATCTTAATGAGTGGATGGGAAATAGGAAATACACCCTGGGGATCACTTCTGTGGCTCTGCTCGACAGGGGCACAGGAAATTAACTTTCTTGGGTGGCGTAAGCCAGGGAACCTTGTTAGCTAGGCTTACTTAGGCCCTTGGGCCGATAGCCTAGTACCTACCTATGTCTCAGTACATCAGACATTAACCCAGTCATCAGTACACGTGTGACTTTCCATCAAACAGTAGATCAGACATTAACCCAGTTGTCAGTACGTGTGCCTTTCCATCAAACATTATCCTAAGTATCAGTATATGCATGCCTTTCCATCAGATGTTAACTGAATCATCAGTACATGCATGCCTTTCCATCAGACATTAACCCATGCATCAGTACATGTGCCTGTCCATCAGACATTAACTCATGCATCAGTACGTGTGCCTTTCCATCAGACATTAACCCATGCATCAGTACGTGTGCCTTTCCATCAGACATTAACCCAAGATTCAGTACATGCAGACCTTTCTATCAGACATTAACCCAACAGTCAGCACATGCATGCCTTTCTATCAGACATTAACCCAAGCATCAGTACGTGTGCCTTTCCATCCAACTTTAACTCAAGATTCAATACATGCATGCATTTCTGTCAGACATTAACCCAAGCATCAGTACATGTGTGCCTTTATTTTATTTATTTAATTTATTTTACATTTGTTGACTGGGATAGTCCGACTGGATACATGTCCCTTTTCAGCAGAGGCCTGAGGAGAAAAGCTCCAAACTTACAAACAGATAAAGACAAGCAAGTTACAGTATATGCACAAACATAATGTATTAACATACAAGTTACAGTCTCACATTTCAAGTCTATGAAGAATACAGTTTATAATCAGAAATATTTACATATATGTTACAGTTTCTCTTATCAAACCTATAGGTGCAGCTATATACAGAGTATCTGCAGAGATGTTACAGTTTCTCTTTTCAAACCTTTTAGTGCAAGAGGTAAGTCACTGTGAATAAAAATTGCAGGGATATGGAAGTAGATGAGGCTTTAGTCAGGGTTAGAGCAAGGACATAACCAGTGAGTTTTAAAATACTGGGTTAGATTTTTTTTTAACTGATTAAGGGAGGGGTTCAGAGTAAGGTCAGATGGGAGCAAATTCCAGGTTTTGCCTACTAAATTTGCAAACAAAGATTCTCCAGCTAAGTTGTTAGCTTTAACAGATTGAACCAAAAGTTTTGTAGTGGAACAAAGTGGCCTAGCATTTTTGTAGGGATGGATAACGTTTTTAAGGGAGGGCATTTTTTCTGGATGGTTAATAACCTTGAATGCTACAGTAAGCTGATTATACTGACTTAGCCTGGGAACTTCTAGCTATCCTAAGAGGTTTAGGTTTTGACAATGGTGTGTCCAGTAGGGATTTCCTGTGGCAGACCTGGCAATTTGATTGCAGCAGCTAGAGAGTTTGGCGAGATCAGTTTTGTTCAAGTTAGTGAGTATTGGCGAGGCATAGAGTAGAGCTGAAAGCAGATGGGTACGGTCAATGGCAGTCCTGGCTAGAGTGGTGAGAAAAGGTTTGTTTTTGTATAGGAAGCCAAGTTTTTTATTAACGGTTTTAATAGTTTGGTTTACGTGCATGTCATATTTGAGGTTGTTGTCTATTATAACACCCAGGAGTTTGGTATACATATCTGGTGAGATTATGGTCCCATTGTTAGATGTTATACTAAGCGAAGGTTGAGAGGATTTGCGAGTATGGGAGAAGAGCAATAGCTTTGTTTTATTAGGGTTTAATATCAGCTGTTGATTAGAGATCCAGTTTTCTACTGTATTAAAGGTTTTCTGGGTTAAACTAAGGAGATCTGTAGGGGTAGAGGCTGAGCAAATCAGGGTGGTGTCATTGAATACTGTATACAGGTTGAGTCTGGGATTACAGTATGGAGGTCATTGATAAAGAGGGAGAAAAGAAACGGACCTAATATGGAGCCTTGAGGAACACCAAGGGTAATGGGAGAAGGGTGGAGAGTCTATCCTGCCAAAGGACAGCCTGCTGTCTTCCACTAAGATAAGACTGAAACCATTGTATGGCATGGTTGTTTAGAGATATTTTATTTAGGGTAAGTAAGTGTAGCTGGTGATTAACCAAGTCAAAGGCCTTGGAAAGATCGAAAAACAGGGCAGAAGATAGTTTGTTGTTATTACAGTTGGGATTTATGACATTAGAAAAGGAGAGGAGGGCTGAGGTGGTACTGTGCTGTGGTCTAAATCCATGCTGGGAGTTGTACAGAAGATTATGTTGAATAAGGTAGTGTAAGAGTTGTTTATGGATACACTTTTCCATCATTTTAGCCAGAGGGGAAAGGATAGCTATTGGTCTATAGTTTGACAACTCAATGGACCTGCCTCCTTTGTGGAGTGGTATGACGTGATATTTTCCAGATAGAGGGGATAGAGGCTTCATTTATTGTTCTATTTATCAAAATAGAGATAGGGTATGCTATAACAACAGCAGCTTTTTGCAGGTAGTCTGCGGGGAGGAGGTCTGCTAAAAGGGTGGTTGATTTGAGTTTTTTAATTAGGGATCTAATGAGTGAAGTTGGAACTTTTTGGAAGCTAAAGGAGAGATTGTCACTGGGTTTAGGGGTTTCAGTGTTAGGACAAGTGGGTTTAAGTTTGCTAGCAAAGGCCTGGTGGTTTCTGTAAAGAAACTGTTGAAGGTGTTGGCAATGGACTCTGGCGATATCTGGGTTGGGGGTGAGGGGGTTGGAGTTGTGGATTGCCCTGGGTGGAGGGGTTTGAATACCTGCCTAGAATGTCTGTGGCTTGTTCTGGTGTTTCTGCTGTAAATGGCAGAAATATTTTTTTTTGTCTAGTAATATGAATTTTTTGTATCATTCCTATATTGTCGAAATTTGGGTTGATCTTGTGGGGCTTTAGAGGAGTGCCAGGTGTTCCAGGCATTATTTCTTTGGATGATCTTTAGTTTGGTTTCTTTAGTGAGCCAGGGGGCAGCTTTTGTTTTAATTCTAATAGAGCGTGCAGGTGCATGGTTGTCAAGGATGGCCAGAAATGTGTTATTAAAGTGTGTTACTGCCTCATCTAGTGGTAGTTGTTTTAGAATTGACCAGTTGCATAATTTAAGTTATTCTAAGAATTTATTAAGGTTGAAGTTTTTGTTATTTCTTATTGTTTTATAGGTGGGTAGATGTGGACATTCAACTTTTCATTGCCTTTTATTGCCTTTCCATCAGACATTAACCCAAGCGTCAGTACATGCATGCCTTTCCATCAGACATTAACCCAATCGTCAGTATGTGCATGCCTTTCCATCACACCTTACAAGGAGCTTTAGGGCATGTATGCTTTAACAGTACACTATTTCACTCAAGCAATCAGCCAAAATGTACACCAATGAACAACCTCTGAAGTCTGTTGCTGAAACACTAGTTCTAACTGATATTTCTGCTTAATAAAATATTTTACTTTTCAGTCTCAAAGACACCATGTACAGATCATTAAGACATGGTCCTTTCACTCAAGTACTATCTGAAACCCCAGTGCAAACAGCACTGCTGACTATATACTCAAGAGGTTATATCTCTGGTGCACTCTATGCATTCCTGTAATTTTTCTTTCCTGGAAGACAGATGAACAAAACAGATGTTTAAGTTGAGTCTCTACCTTCAAAGAAAAACAGTTGTATTTTAGTGTCAGAACTAAATTCTAAATACCAAGATTAGAAGTTTTCACCACAGCTACATCTGTTCTTACAATGTCCTTTACTTTCCATTGGGACTGTAATCTGGAATGACCATAGCACATGGGAAAAAGTTATCTTTGATGTAGCACAACTAGGTAAAAAATAAATTTTCAAATGCCAATTGATGGGAAAAAAATGTTTTCAAACTGGAATTCAAGTATTAATTATAAAAAAGTAACTTTTGTCAGGGAAGGACCCCCACACACACACACACACACACAAACACACCTCCATGGGGACTTCCTTCTAACTCTGAGGTGCTTTCAGATAATGGGGAACTCTCTTCTCCCCTACTCACTTACATGGGCACATTTCAACTAGATGCCTATTAATGCAGAGCTGGGTACAGCCAAAATAACTCCCTTTTAAATTCAGTTCTCAAAAACTCAGGTAGCCATCACCTAATAAATCTAATCCTGATCCCCTCTGCTACCTCATCTTTCAAACCAGTTATCACAGCATTCCACAACTGAACATCTCACTTCAATTTCAATTTAAGAATTTAATTTTCTTTCACTACATTGAAACATACATATTACCCTATTTTCACCTTATTTGACACAGAAGCCTGGCTTGTTTAAATTGCTTCAGCTTAATTTCCTGTGTCCCAGTTTTTTTTTTTTGTTTTGTTACAATTCATCCCAGAAGTCTTTTAAGAGTCTGTGTGAAACCTTGCTAGACAGTTCAGTGCACTTTTTTGAGAGAGAAAAAAAACTAATTTTCTTAAGCATATATTACAGGGCCATATGAGACCTGACAACAGTATACAAACTTAGTGTGACCAAAGTCAAGAAACTGAGATGTGGAGACAGGTTCGAGTAACAGCACTGACACCAGAAGCTGCCTGGTGAGTGAGAAAAATGAAGCCACACTACTTGCTCACCTCCTTCTGGGTAGGGGGGGGTGGAAAGCCATATATCTCATAATACATATTCCACTTAATCCCTGCTGGACACTAGACAGATGCATCTACTTTCAAGAAGGAAGAACTCTTAAAGACTGCACCATGTACAGAAGTGGATGACCGCCTTACTCAGCGAACTGCACTCCCTGAGAGCTAACAGAGTATGTGCAGGTAAAGTGGTAAGGTTCTAAGGAAAACTGAAGGCTGTTTTGATAACAACCTCTGGTATTGGCACTTGTAATGCTGAGCAGGCATAGACAAGACAAAAGTGAAGCAAAAATAAAAAGTATCCCGTCTATCACTATAAAACTGAACTGAAGATTACTCTATTATTACTGTTATCTAGTTACTGTTTTGAAAATTTGTAGCACTGTGATGTACTTCTTATTTCTTAGTATTTGTAATTTGAGCTTACTACTCAATTGTACATAATTTGCTCCTGTATTTCTCCATGTCATGATCACCTCTACTGCATTCGTACCTTGATTGTTATTGTTTACCATCTACCATGTCATTCTGTGGAGCTTTTCTCCCCGGGCCTCCACTGAAAAAGGACCTGCGTCCAGTCGGAATTTCCCGGTAAACAAATGTAAATAAAAATAAATAAAGTCTATGGGGACAGACGCAGTTCAGAAGAAAAGCTGGATGGTATTTTGGTAGGTTGGTAATTAATGAAATAGCTAAGGTGTTTACCACACAAACACACGGTATATGGTGTGATTCTTACCTTTGGTTACTGTCTGGTTATTAGCTAGGTATGTAATACTCTGCAGATGGATTGCCTACTATTTACCTATAATCCTATGAACAGAAGAGGAAAAAAGGTGGAATAAAAAGAAGCCCAGGGGCAAAGACACTGTTTCTAAAAGGAAAAGATGACATAGTGATTCACATCCTCCAATATCCACCCCAGGGAGAAAGTGAACCTTCCTACAATGATTCATAGATATATACCACTCTAATGACAACCAGGGCCCATCCTACAATGATTCATAGGTATATGCCAGGCTAATGACCACCAGGCCCCATCCTACAATAATTAATAGGTATATACCAGGCTAATGACCACCAGGGCATACCCTACAATGATTCACAGTTATATACCAGGCTAATGACCACCACGGCCCATCCTACAATGATTCATAGGAATATACCAGGCTAATGACCACCAGGGCCTACCCTACAATGATTCACCTACAATGATTCATAGGTATATACCAGGCTAATGACCACCAGGGTCATCCTACAATGATTCATAGGTATATGCTTGGTGTGGGTAAGTTAGGATCCCAACCTGTTAGTCAAGATACAAGTCAAGATACCCAAGTTCATGATAAACCTGATTTCCAGCATGCCTGTGTGGTGCAATACAGTCCCCTGTATTCTTACATAAAAGGAACTCTAATAAAAAACTGGAATATTTTTAGAACCAATGCTGAAATATATCGTATATTGGGCCAACAACTTATTTTTTCCACCAAGGTTGGACCCAATATCAAGACAATATTGGAGAAGGATTATACTTTGAACAACACCAGGGTTAAGAGAGGGGGTAGTAAACCTTGTGGTAAATGTTCCTATTGTAGATATATTTTAAAAGATAATATTATTATTCTTGACAATCAAAACAAGAGCCATATTTTTTTAATGAGTGGCAACTGTGATTCAACTAAACTTGTATATATAGCTAAGTGCTGCTCTTGTTCTTCCTTTTATGTAGGTAAGACGGAAAGAAAACTGAAAAATAGGATATACGAACATTTGTATGATATCAAAAATGACAAAGATACTAGTGCATTGTTTAAACATAGTGTCACCTGTAGTAATTTTCAGTCTTACAAGTTTGGTATATTAGAATTTGTCACCATTGAAGCCAGGGGTGGGGACTGGCAAAATGTTTTGTATAAAAAGGAATTATTGTGGCAACTGCGGCTGGCTGCTGATTCCCCCCCAGGGCTTAATGAACATATCTCTATTATGCCTGTTTTAAAAGAAAAGGCAGGTTTAGTGTAGTAACATTTCAGTGTATTGTAGTGTATATTTTCATTACAAGTTTTTTATTGAAATGAAATATTCATGTGTGTGCATTTTATGATGAGACTGCTATTTTCTTTCTTTTTAAACAACTATGTATTTAACATATTTATGAGGAGGGAATATTTATTCATGAGGAGGGAGCTGTCATTGAACATGATTGGTCATTTTGAATTTCTGACTAATTAGAATTCATGTATTTAAAACTGAACTTTATTAGTCATTGTGTTCTGAGGAAGTCAATTTATTTGATGAAAGCGCTTAACCATTTTGGATGTCTACCATTGTGGATTTTAATTACGTCTTATTTCATTTGTGGATGTGTTTTCTACAATAAATTATCCGTGGACCCGCAACACTGTGCTCTTCTTTTGATTTAATGATTCATAGGTATATACCAATAATGACCACCAGGGCCAATCCTACAATGATTCATAGGTGTATACCAAGCTAATGACCACCAAGGTCCACCCTACAATGATTCCTAGGTATATACCAGGCTAATGACCACCAGGGCCCATCCTACAATGATTCAAAGGTATATACCAGGCTAATGACCACCAGGGTGCATCCAACAATGATTCATAGGTATATACCACTTTAATGACCACCAGGGCCCACCCTACAATGATTCATAGGTATATACCAGGCTAATGACTACCAGGGCCCATCCTACAATGATTCATAGGTATATACCACACTAATGACCACCAGAGCCCATCCAAGAATGATTCATAGGTATATACCAGGCTAGTAACCACCAGGGCCTATTTACAATGATTCATAGGTATATATCAGGCTAATGATCACCAGGTCCCATCCGACAATGATTCATAGGTATATTCCAGGCTAATGATCACCAGGGCCCATCCTACAATGATTCATAGGTATATACCAGGCTAGTAACCACCAGAGCCTATCCTACAATGATTCATAGGTATATACCAGGCTAATGACCGCCAGGGCCCACCGTACAATGATTCAAAGGTATATACCACTCTAATGACCACCAGGGCACACCCTACAATGATTCATAGGTATATACCAGGCTAATGACCACCAGGGCCCACACTACAATGATTCATAGGTATATACCAGGCTAATGACCACCAGGGCCCATCCTACAATGATTCATAGGTATATACCAGGCTAATGACCACCAGGGCCCATCCTACAATGATTAATAAGTATATACCAGGCTAATGACCACCAGGCCCCATCCTACAATGATTCATAGGTGTATACCACCCTAATGGCCACCAGGGCCCATACTACAATGACTCATAGGTACATACCAGGCTAGTAACCACCAGGACCCATCCTACAATGATTCATATGTATATACCAGGCTAATGATCAACAGGGCACATCTGACAATGATTCATAGGTATATACCAGGCTAATGACCACCAGGGAGCATCTGACAATGATTCATAGGTATATACCAGGCTAATGACCACCAAGGCCCATCCTACAATGATTCTTAGGTATGTACCAGGCTAATGACCACCAGGGCCCTTCCTACAATGATTCACAGGTATATACCAGGCTAATGACCACCAGGGCCCATCCTACAATGATTCAGAGGTATATGCCAGGCTAATGACCACCAGGACCCATCCTACAATGATTCACAGGTATATACCAGGATAATGACCACCAGGCCCCATCCTACAATGATTCATAGGTATATACCACTCTAATGGCCACCAGGGCCCATCCTACAATGATTCATAGGTGTATACCACTCTAATGACCACCAGGGCCCATCCTACAATGATTCATTGGTATATACCAGGCTAATGAACACCAGCGCCCATCCTACAATGATTTGTAGGTATATACCAGGCTAATGACCACTAGTGCCCATCCTACAATGATATGTAGATATATACCAGGCTAATGACCACCAGGGCCCATCCTACAATGATCCATAGGTATATACCAGGCTAATGACCACCAGGGCCCATCCTACAATGATTCATACATATATACCAGGCTAATGACCACCAGGGCCCATCCTACAATGATTCATAGGTATATACCAGGCTAGTAACCACCTGGGCCCACCCTACAATGACCCATAGGCATATACATGGCTAATGACCACCAGGGCCCATCCTACAGTGATTCATAGGTATATACCAGGCTAGTAACCACCAGGGCCCATCCTACAATAATTCATAGGTATATATCAGGCTAATGACCACCAGGGCCTACCTTACAATGATTCATAGGTATATACCAGGCTAATGACCACCAGGGCCCATCCTACAATCATTCATAGGTATATACCACTCTACTGACCACCAGGGCCCATCCTACAATGATTCATATGTATATACCTGGCTAGTAACCACCAGGGCCCATCCCACAATGATTCATAGGTGTATACCAGGCTAATGACCACCAGGACCCATCCTACAATGATTCATAGGTATATACCAGGCTAATGACCACCAGGGCCCATCCTACATTGATTCATATGTATATACCAGGCTAATGACCACCAGGGCCCATCCTACAATGATTCATAGGTATATACCAGGCTAATGACCACCAGGACCCATCCTACAATGTTTCATAGGTATATACCAGGCTAAAGACCACCAGGGCCCATCCTACAATGATTCATAGGTATATACCACTCTACTGACCACCAGGGCCAATCCTACAATGATTCATATGTATATACCTGGCTAGTAACCACCAGGGCCCATCCTACAATGATTCATAGGTGTATACCAGGCTAATGACCACCAGGACCAATCCTACAATGATTCATACATATATACCAGGCTAATGACTACCAGGGCCCATCCTACAATGATTCATAGGTATATACCAGGCTAGTAACCACCTGGGCCCACCCTACAATGACCCATAGGCATATACATGGCTAATGACCACCAGGGCCCATCCTACAGTGATTCATAGGTATATACCAGGCTAGTAACCACCAGGGCCCATCCTACAATAATTCATAGGTATATATCAGGCTAATGACCACCAGGGCCTACCTTACAATGATTCATAGGTATATACCAGGCTAATGACCACCAGGGCCCATCCTACAATCATTCATAGGTATATACCACTCTACTGACCACCAGGGCCCATCCTACAATGATTCATATGTATATACCTGGCTAGTAACCACCAGGGCCCATCCCACAATGATTCATAGGTGTATACCAGGCTAATGACCACCAGGACCCATCCTACAATGATTCATAGGTATATACCAGGCTAATGACCACCAGGGCCCATCCTACAATGATTCATATGTATATACCAGGCTAATGACCACCAGGGCCCATCCTACAATGATTCATAGGTATATACCAGGCTAATGACCACCAGGACCCATCCTACAATGTTTCATAGGTATATACCAGGCTAAAGACCACCAGGGCCCATCCTACAATGATTCATAGGTATATACCACTCTACTGACCACCAGGGCCAATCCTACAATGATTCATATGTATATACCTGGCTAGTAACCACCAGGGCCCATCCTACAATGATTCATAGGTGTATACCAGGCTAATGACCACCAGGACCAATCCTACAATGATTCATAGGTATATACCAGGGAAATGCCCACCAGGCCACATTCTACAATGATTCATAGGTATATACCAGGCTAATGACCACCAGGGCCCACCCTACAATGATTCATAGGTATATACCAGGCTAATGACTACCAGGGCCAATCCTACAATGATTCATAGGTGTATACCAGGCTAATGACCACCAGGCCACATCCTACAATGATTCATAGGTGTATACCAATAATGACCACCAGGGCCAATCCTACAATGATTCATAGGTATATACCAGGCTAATGACCACCAGGGCCCATTCTACAATGATTCATAGGTATATACCAGGCTAATGACCACCAGGGCCCATCCTACAATGATACATAGGTGTATACCAGGCTAATGACCACCAGGACCAATCCTACAATGATTCATAGGTATATACCAGGCTAATGACCACCAGGGCCCATCCTACAATGATTCATAGGTATATACCAGGCTAATGACCACAAGGGCCCATCCTACAATGATTCATAGGTGTATACAAGGCTAATGACCACCAGGCCACATCCTACAATGATTCATAGGTATATACCAGGCTAATGACCACCAGGGCCCATCCTACAATGATCCATAGGTGTATACCAGGCTAATGACCACCAGGGCCCATCCTACAATGATTCATAGGTGTATACCAGGCTAACGACCACCAGGCCACATCCTACAATGATTCATAGGTATATACCAGGCTAATGTCCACCTGGCCCCATCCTACAATGATTCATAGGTATATACCAGGCTAATGACCACCAGGGCCCATCCTACAATGATTCATAGGTGTATACCAGGCTAATGACCACCAGGGCCCATCCTACAATGATTCATAGGTATATACCAGGCTAATGACCACCAGGGCCCACCCTACAATGATTCATAGGTATATACCAGGCTAATGACCACCAGGGCCAATCCTACAATGATTCATAGGTGTATACCAGGCTAATGACCACCAGGCCACATCCTACAATGATTCATAGGTATATACCAATAATGACCACCAGGGCCAATCCTACAATGATTCATAGGTGTATACCAGGCTAATGACCACCAGGCCACATCCTACAATGATTCATAGGTATATACCAGGCTAATGACCACCAGGCCCCATCCTACAATGATTTATAGGTATATACCAGGCTAATGACCACCAGGGCCCATCCTACAATGATTCATAGGTATATACCAGGCTAATGACCACCAGGGCCCATCCTACAATGATTCATAGGTGTATACCAGGCTAATGACCACCAGGCCACATCCTACAATGATTCATAGGTATATACCAGGCTAATGACCACCAGGGCCCATCCTACAATGATCCATAGGTGTATACCAGGCTAATGACCACCAGGGCCCATCCTACAATGATTCATAGGTGTATACCAGGCTAACGACCACCAGGCCACATCCTACAATGATTCATAGGTATATACCAGGCTAATGTCCACCTGGCCCCATCCTACAAAGATTCATAGGTATATACCAGGCTAATGACCACCAGGGCCCATCCTACAATGATTCATAGGTGTATACCAGGCTAATGACCACCAGGGCCCATCCTACAATGATTCATAGGTATATACCAGGCTAATGACCACCAGGGCCCACCCTACAATGATTCATAGGTATATACCAGGCTAATGACCACCAGGGCCAATCCTACAATGATTCATAGGTGTATACCAGGCTAATGACCACCAGGCCACATCCTACAATGATTCATAGGTATATACCAATAATGACCACCAGGGCCAATCCTACAATGATTCATAGGTGTATACCAGGCTAATGACCACCAGGCCACATCCTACAATGATTCATAGGTATATACCAGGCTAATGACCACCAGGCCCCATCCTACAATGATTTATAGGTATATACCAGGCTAATGACCACCAGGGCCCATCCTACAATGATTCATAGGTATATACCAGGCTAATGACCACCAGGGCCCATCCTACAATGATTCATAGGTATATACCAGGCTAATGACCACCAGAGCCCATCCTACAATGATTCATAGGTATATACCAGGCTAATGACCACCAGGCCACATCCTACAATGATTCATAGGTATATACCAGGCTAATGACCACCAGGGCCCACCCTACAATGATTCATAGGTATATACCAGGCTAATGACCACCAGGGCCCATCCTACAATGATTCATAGGTATATACCAATAATGACCACCAGGGCCAATCCTACAATGATTCATAGGTGTATACCAGGCTAATGACCACCAGGGCCCTTCCTACAATGATTCATAGGTATATACCAGGCTAATGACCACCAGGACCCATCCTACAATGATTCATAGGTATATACCAGGCTAATGACCACCAGGGCCCTTCCTACAATGATTCATAAGTATATACCCGGCTAATGACCACCAGGCCACATCCTACAATGATTCATAGGTATATACCAGGATAATGACCACCAGGGACTTCATAAGCTTAGCCATGCAATCCAACCCAATTGTGTCCCTATGCATCATGGGCATTTATTAGGAGAGGGTATGTTAGTTATGAAGTTTCTAGAGATTTTGGGAGGGGGTGTGTTAGTGTGTGCCAGTCATAGATCACCTCTCAGTAACCTATAGGAGACAGACTATAGAGACAGGGCTTCAAGGCAATCTGTTTAGGACAATGTGTTTATACCCTGGATTCTCTTGGTAATGAATCTTTGTGGGGATTCTGACTGTTGCAAATGTCTGTTCTGATACATGCCAAATGGAGCATTATATTCAACAATGGGTCTAGTAAGGACTGAATAAAGTGGAAGTACGACTTTGTTGGATCTGGATGCCATGCCCTTATTTATTAAGTTGGGTGACACAGAATGATTTTTTTACTACCTTGGTAACATGTTGGTCAAAGGCCAGATTACTGTCTACATATGTTCCCAGATCCCTGACTACAGGGTCAACTCTTAAGGATGTGTTATCAATGCTGCAATTAATCTAGGTGGCACTTTTCCAAAAGACACCATAACGCACTACTTGGTATTGCGTTTTAGTCCCTGACTCTGGCACCAGTCATTTGTCTGTGCTAGACCCTCTTGTAAGATACTTGTGTTATGGGGGGAATCTGAGAGCTCCCAATTTGCATTCGTCTGCAGACTTGGTCAGCCAAAGGCCCTTGCCATTAATGTAACCTCTCTGAGAAGAAGATAAGAAGTAGTAGCAGTGCCAGCAAGGAGCCCTGAGGTATCCTGCTGGTGACCAGTCTCTTAGTGGAGGTGGTATCACCAATTCTGACTTCCTGGATCCTGTCAGTGAGCCACCTGGCAATTCAGCAAATTATGTAAGAGTTTGTGTCCAGTTTGGTGAATTTGTCAACTATATTCAAGTTGGGTATTGTATCAAACACCTTCCCAAGGTTCAGGTAGGGAGTATGCACCATTTTCCCCTCATCTATTGCCTTGATGACCCTCTCAAAGAAGTCTATCAGGTTTAGTAGGTATGAACTTCCCTTAACAAAGCCAAACTGTGTTGGGTTCTGTATCTGAAGATTGTCTGTGTATTTGTTAATCATTTCGATGATAATTCATTCCATGGCTTTGCATATAAGATTAGTCAGTCTAATAGGTCTGTAGTTTCTAGGGTCAGTTGATTGTACACCCATGTGAAGTGGGTTAACCATTCTGGTTCTCCAGTCTCATGGTAAAAAGCCTGTCTTGAGGCTATAGTTGAAAAGTGACTCAAGTGTGTCTTGACAGGCCATGTTTCAAGCTATTTAGGAAGCATCCTGGGATACTGTTGGGACCCATTTAGGCTGTGTTTTTGTCTTTAGCAACAGCCCCCAGGTCTAGCCCCATGTTAATAACTGGGTGGGTTATGCTAGTATGTATTTTGTGGAAGGAGGCAGGGGGGAGTGGGGATGAACTTTGAGCTGAATTTGCCAGCCAGCAGGTTTGCTGTGTCGCTCTGCTCAGTGAAGTTGGCACCACTGACCACCAGTTGGGCACACTAATGTGTGCTGCCTTTGGGTTTCAGACATAGCTGCGGAAAGACTTGTGGTTGTGTTTAGCTTGGCAGGCTATCTTGACCTTGTAATTGGTATTAATTAGTCCTCTTAGTTTCCTGTTCAGTTTAATTACAGCGCTCCTATCATTATGAGCATTGCTCTTCCTGACATTAGCCTTGAGTTTTCTTTTATTATATAGCCTATTAAGGTTAGGATTCCACCACTGTGGTTGTTTTGGGCTTACTTCTAGTAGGTACAGCAGCCTTTGTACAGCCTTTTACATGGTTGCACAGGGTCTCTGTGAACAATTCCACATAGGCTGCTGTGAACTCAGGGTTGGGAGAGGCACTGAATTTTGACACACTATTGTTTTGGAATAGTTCCTAGCTATTTGCTGGGGTCACTGAGTTGTTGACTTTTATTACAAAGGGACAGCTTTGTGGTCTGACCTCAACAGTAAGGACATGAAATTGGGGGGGGGGTGCTGTGCTCCCCCATACTGGTGAGTACAGTACCATGTCCAGTATGTTTGAACCTCTGGTGGGTGTCTGCACTATTTGGTCAAGGGTATTTATGTCAACAAAGTCCAGGAATCATTGTGCCTGCAAGTATGAGGCAGTGTATGTTTCCTAGTCTTTAGAAGGGTAGTTGAAGTATCCCATGAATAGAGTATTTGATTTAATGGTGACTATCCTTAGTAGGTCTAAGTAGGAGCTATGGGATTCTAGGGACATATAGGGTTAAATACATCTTGCTAAGATATGGTATGGGACTTTGTCTATGGTGATTTGCAAATGGATAAATTCCAGAGCTTCACCCTGTTAAACCAATGTAGAGCTAACGCTTGTTGCTAATATATGGAAGACGAGATTACCCAAGCAAGTGAGTGAAATGTTTACAAATGAAAAATAAACTAATTAAATTACCTGGCCAGAAGGATGGCTTCAACGATACTTCCCTTGTCACCAGAATGGTTATGTTATAGCAATTAGTACTTTACAACAGTTACTGCACTCGGAATGGTTAAGCCGTAGTATCTTCTAGTGTACAACATCCCTTACAGAAGATATGTACCTAATCCAGGCAACTGCTGCTGATACACACACACACACACACACACACACACACACACACACACACTGCATCTAAAATGTATACTGAAGTTTATAACTATGACTTCCAGAACAGTGAGGCTGTAAATAAGAATACAAGGAATACATTCTATGTCCGAGTTTGCAATACCTCAAACTATTTAACCTACTTTGAGATACAGTGATATTGTAAATACCTGGGGGTGCACAGCAGATACTCCTTCACATTAGAAGTGCAGTGAGATAAAGTCTCATTACAAAAACTCTTTATAAAAGTGTTACAATGAGTTTCAACATTAGCCGTAATTCACTGAAAGTTACAGTTTTTTTTTTTTTTTTTTAATTTTTTGGTCCTGCTGTCTGCAGATTCTCATTTCTCTCAGTCAAATGGCCAGTTCATTCGTTCATCACAAAAGATCAGAGTTGACCAAGAGGAGCTATTAGGGGTGGTTTGAAAGTTTTTACTTTTAACACCCTATCCCAGTGATGGTGAACCTATGACATGCATGTCAAAGGTGACACACGCCACAACATTTTAGGTGACATGTCAGCGATCACCAACACCCGAGTTACCAAAGACAGTACTTCTGCATTCATTGCTCATGTGAAGTGCACTGAATTATTTTGTGCCAGGAGCTTCTGACACACCAAACCCAAAAGGTTTGCCATCACTGCCCTATCCATTCTGCATGGTCCGTGACAACCCAAGCATAAGTTCTGCAATGGGTGTCAGCACTCCACCCCCCCACACCTTCAACAAAGGGTTGACATCAGCAGGACTGCCCCACCCACCCACAGACAGTACCGTACAGTTGTTTTCGTTCCCCAGTCTTCATTGTGGAAATAAATCCATACTAGTAGGTTCTGAGTGCACCCCACCCTGGAATGAACATTCCTACCCTCTCTACCTGTGTTGCCAAGCACCCAAACTGCTATTCAAACTCAGGTCACCTGGGCCATAGTCCGTCAGGGCTTAATCCCTCTATGCACTCAGGTCACCTGGGCCATAGTTCATCAGGGCTTCGCCTCTCTCTGCCACTAGCACAAGCCATAATTTATTTTTCAGACTTGTGAGACTCGACAGTTTCAGGTTTCACACTTACGACTGCAAGCGCTGCATCATTCCTGCAGTAAGAGGCAAGAGTGCAGTTAAGGTTGAGAAATGAGTACATAAAGACTAAAGTGCCAAGACTAATGGAAGCGTGGGAACCCTAAGGCCAGGAAAAGAATACCTGTACAGGTAAGATGGATCATGCAAAACTAACAAAAAGACTAAAGTGTCAAGGCTAATGGAAGCGTGGGAACCCTAAGGCCAGGAAAAGAATACCTGTACAGGTAAGATGGATCATGCAATACTAACAAAAAGACTACAGTGTCAAGACTAATGGAAGCGTGGGAACCCTAAGGCCAGGAAAATAATACCTGTACAGGTAAGATGGATCATGCAAAACTAACATAAAGACTAAAGTGTCAAGACTAATGGAAGCGTGGGAACCCTAAGGCCAGGAAAATAATACCTGTACAGGTAAGATGGATCATGCAAAACTAATAACAAGCTGCTGTATCATCTTTCTTAACATCATTCAAGCTTCACTTGTATCCACAGGTCCAGGAAAGAAGCAGGGTAGATAGTTTGTGTGGGCCTCATGAGTCTCAGCGGAGCCTAACACACTACATGCTATTAAGTCGCCCATCTTAAAATCAATCAAGCTTCATGTTTACAACCGCTTAGAGAGGCCACTTTATAAGCATATGAAGGTCTGCCAAGGATAAGCTTATACAAGTACAAACCCTTTGTAAATTGCACTGAAATTAATTATGTTTCCAACTGTTCTCTGCTACATAACCAAGAATGTTGCTGCCCAATTATAGTTTCTTTACTTACTGTGCATTCTTTCAGCATTAAATGTTCCAAAGCATGTATTTAAACAAAAATAAAAGCTCTTCCGCCCTACACAGAAGTATGAAGTGTCCACACCCTAAAGTTGAAGCTAAGGAATAATATTCACCATAAGATGCTGATGAAAAGGATTTCTGGAGTCTTAACAATAAACTGTCAGTAAAGTGCAATAAAACAGGTTAAAAAATTCTATGGTTTCCTTATTTCAATTGCTTTACATTTCGATATTCATTCTATTTTACCTTCAAGACACTGCAGGCTTGTTCATACTCTTTCCTTTGCACGAAGAAGAACACACATGCCCTGATCATTTCAACACTCTCAAACAATGGAGTCTCAAACCGCTCATTCCAGGTGGTATTAGCAAAATTCTCCAAACTTCCCAGCTGGGCTAGTTCACTTTCAAAGATCTCACTTTCTGCTTCCTCCACCTTAAGTTTGCAATGCACATCTCCGCCTGGACTGTCCTTCAGAAGTGATGTCCAGCAGTGTAGACCACCCTCATCTTCCTGTTGACACTGCATGGCTATGAAGAGAGATACCAGAGTCATTTTTGAGAATTTGCAAGAGAGCAGGCAGGTTACTGTGTCTTTCTGTACACTCATCAGAGTTTTATTTACTTTGTTGCATGATGCAGGACAAGCTTTGCAATTTTTCTTTGGAAACTGTTCAGCCTTATGGAACTGCAGACTGCAAAGCTAACCCCATCAGATGCACATGGCAAACAAGTGAAATGACACTTACCACTCAATAATCCACCACTTTTGTGAGATTTGCCCTGTCATGCTGCAACTTTTTCTAGGCTTATTAAGGAAGAATGCCACAGTTAGTTTCTGACATAACAAAATAAACTCTAGACAAAAGGTATTTCATTAATTCACTGTTTAAAATCACAAAGCCAGAATTTATGGCATTTATATATACACACACACGTGTGTGTGTGTGTGTGTGTGTGTGTGTGTGTGTGTGTGTGTGTGTGTGTATGTGCGTGCGCATGTCCCCATCATTTCACTGAACATCCGTTTGCTTGAAGATTGCAAACGGACAGCTGAACAATTAAAATGTCAAGGGAATGGTTCTTTGAGAAATTTGGGTGGAGTTTGGAGGGGGTGAGAGCATTTGTGTGCCTGTGTGTGAGAGTTATTGTTATGATCTAGGACAGGTAAGGAGATAGATGTATGTTTGTGTATGAGTATGTATTTCAGGGTTAGGGTCAGGATTAAATAAAGGGTAGGATGTAGTGTTAGGTGCGTGTGTGGGTGCTAACCCTAAGAGTCCCCTAATAAGAGTCCCCCTGTCCCTCTTAGTAATGGGTGCTAACCCTAACTCTGCCTGTTCCCCACCCTTATCCCTACACCCTACCTTAATAAAAACCTTCCCATAACATTGCCACTATTCATATGAATTTAAGGGTAGGTTAGTGTTATTGGGGGTGGGGCTACTGTGAATACTGGGAGAGGAAATACTTTTCCTTTCTGATTCTTCTGTACTTTCAATATTTAGTGTGTTTGGTTTTCAGTGTGTTTGAACTTCTTAATGCTGCTTTTTAAAGACAATATTAAGAATGTCTGATCATATACAAAAGAACTATACACACACACGCATACAAGCATATATTATATATATATATATATATATATATATATATATATATGTCTATTTCACATGACTGAAAACAGAATACTGAATTTCATTTGACTGAGACCACAATACCCAAATTTCAAAATATTGAAAACTCATTTGACTGAGTCTCTTTCTATTGAAAGCTTGCAATGCTGAATTTCAAAATACTGAATTTTAAACCATAGATGTGATGTGTTTCCCTTCACGTGTGGCTTGTTTGTGACAAAAAAACATGACTGTAACATAAACTGCTGACTGTCAGAATACCGATGGTAGTGTAGAATGTAATGTTATGTGTTTCTAAATGTGGGTATGTCTCTCTACATTTTTATGGGAAGTATCTAAAGTAATATGGTGGATGTGTTGTACACTTCCAGACGTAGTGGCAGTGTGTACAGTACTGTAAGGTAGTTAGTATATATAGTTGGGGGTGTGGGGGGGCTGCTCCCCCCCACATTGCGGGGGGGGTCATAGCACCCCACCTAGTTTGGTTTTATATTGTCCGGTTTCTGTTAAGACGGTAAGTAAGTAGTTTTTAAGTTTTGGAAAGAGTTAGTCATTGATGTTGTAAGTGTGAATGTCTATGTCTTAAAATTAGTTTTTTTGAAATTCAGCATTGTAAGCTTTCAGTATAATGAGACTCAGTCAAATGTTTTTTCAGTATTTTGAAATTTAGGTATTGTGGTCTCAGTCAAATGAATTTCAGCAATTTGATTTTTCAGTCATGTGAAGTAGACCTATACAATACCAACTCACTCTCCCCCCACCATTTATGATAGATACTTTTTTTTATTTACTAGGTTTTACAAAAATTGTTCTGTATGGATTTAATGAAATTGTCTGAGGAAATCCTTTTAATCAGAACAAAAATTGTTATTTAGAAGTTAATAATGCCTGCTTTCATTACTTATTTTATGTATTTATGTTTACACACACACACACACACACACACACACACACACACACACACACACACACACACATTATCAATATGGGGTATGTGTGTTTTAAGATTCTGGGTTATATACCAATGTCTGTGAGTCTTTACAAGTGCTTACTACCTATTTGATTTGTTCTAACTTGAAATGGTATGACATAGTTCGATATAATACATATATCGTTTTTTTTTTTTTTGCAAAGATTTTTCCCACAAGAGAGATTTAAGTGATCTTCCAACGTTCTTACTTGCAACAAGTATGCGGTACCTATAGTATTTTCTATAACTTTTTCCAAAAAAAGAAAGCTGCAATTGCTATTAAAATCCTTGACAAAGTTTATAATTTCGTAAATGTTCCAAATACAGATTTGCTGTATCCAGGACTGTATGTAAGCTTCTGAGCCCCCAAGCCTTTCTGTGTTGGAGGGAAGCCTTCTAGCTTATCAGTGGGAGTGGTAAGCACTAGGAAACCTGTCTACCACATAAGGAGTGGTTCTGGCCCAGAAATTTTATTATTTGGCCATTTGGGCAATCTCTTCCATCTCTCTCAACTTTCTGATTTGAAAGCCTGCATTTGCACTTGTTTCTGTAATGTAACTCGTCTAGTGCAGATACAGATTCTTAGTTTTAGCACTTAAATTTGCTTGTTCATGCTCAGCACTTGTTCAGAACTTATAAGCACTAAATAAGCTACTAATTACTATAGCACTCTATCTTCCTCATTACCTAGAGGAAAACAGTTTTTGTACTTACTTTTCTCACTTGCTTAGAGAAAAACAGCTCTTGTACTCACTTTCCTCACTTATCTACAGGAAAATATTTTTTTATTCAGGCATGTCCAAGGGTCAGCTCTCAGTGTTCTCTCCTATCTGATGAATCTGGGAATCTTGAGGCAATGTAGAAATTGCCTCATGTACACACACAACCCTCTCCTCCTACCACCCAACACTACAACCTGTGAGAGATGCACTTATCTAGCCAAACTGGAGGTAAAGCTCTCTCTCCAACCAAGACTGAACTTGACAGTCATGAGGAGAAGGTAAACATTTGCACCACACCACACTCATCACATAGTCTCACTAAATCTACACCACCAAATTCCACACACAGTAACACAAAAACATTCGCGGAGGCTCTCAATAATAATCTGTCTAACCAACAGAGACCTCCAAAGCAGAAACGCAAGCAACCTCCATCCCCCAACACAACCCAAATGACACATAGCCCACAGACTCAGTGTGCCACTCAACCACAGCCAATAAGGCAAAACAACGTACCCAACACACTAGTCATAGGTGACTTACTATAGTCAGGCACACTGATGTCCCACTCACCAGGCTAAACAAGGAGAAGGTTACTGTCAGCTGCCTGTCAGGTGCCAGGATCCGCCACATAACCCACGTACTCAGGTCACTCCACAACAAGTACAAATATGACTATGTCATTGTCCGTATTGGTGTGAATGACCTGAGACGTACCTCCGTGGACTATACAAAAAGAGACATGGAAGAGCTCTCCGATCTTGTAGCCCAGGCAGTTATGACCCTAGCCCTGAGTAGCATTCTGCCATTGCCCAGAATTATACCGCAGTACAAGGACAAAATGATTGACTTCAACAATTGGATAAGCTTCTGGTGTCATTCTAGGGGGATCCAGTATCTGTCTGCTTGGAATGACATGGTCGACAGATCATGATGCTTTGCCAGAGAGGGCCTGCACCTGTCGCCCCTGGGATTTCGGATACTGGCTAAGGCTCTCGCTGCCCCTATAGTGCATTTTTTAGGCAGGGTTCAAATAACAAATTCACCACCATAACAGGAACAGGCAAGCAAAAACTGAGGATAATGCTACTCAATGCTAGAAGTCTAAATCTCAAAATGCACTCACTCGAGGCACTCCTTAAAATGGAGAACATCAATATCTGTGCAGTGACTGAGACCTGGTTCAAGGCTCCAGAGAATACCCCTGCACTACCAGGCTATAACTCATACCACACTTTTCGGCCATGTAACCTGGACCGAAACACCAAAGGCGGAGGTGTGTCCATATTCATTAAGGATATTCACACCTCCAGGCTAGTTTCTCAGCATAATGCATCCGAGGTTATCCAAGTGCAACTAACTCTGGGCAAAACTGCAATCCAAATTGTAGCTTGCTACAGATCACCCACCATGCCCCAGGATTCCCACTCCTCTTTTCTTGATGTACTGGAAAATATTAGGGTTCAACCAAACACACTAATAATGGGCGACTTCAACTACCCCACCATTAACTGGGAAAACTACTCATGTATCAACTCCTTAGCTCAACGCTTTCTGGAATTCATAAACTCCAATGCCCTAGATCAACTTATCCACACCCCCACCAGGGGCAACAATATCCTAAACCTAGTCATTACCAACATGAGTGACCAGTGTTCCACACCTGAAGTCAACTCCTCGTTGGTCCAAAATGACCATAAGCTTATCACCCTTGATATCCACATCCCGCCCCCACCCCCCATTAAGGAAACCACAGTAAAAAATTTCTCCAAAGCCAACTCCATGCTTCTTAAGACAGACGTGGTGAACTTCATGACACACATGCAGATGGACAATACAGTTACAACTGCTGAATCCTACACAAATGCACTCTATAAGCACTTACATGAGTGCATGGATCGTGCTATCCCAAACAGAACCAAGACTCTATCCTCCAAAAAAAGGAAGCCAATCTGGTGGTCCCCTGCCATAAACAAACTGTACAACAGAAAGAAGAAACTGCTGCAAAAGAGAGTAAAATCCCATGAGTGGAGGGGCTCCCTGGTCAGCCTCAGTAAGAAGCTGAGATCCCTTATAAGATCCTCCAAAGCTAGCTACGAAAAGAAAATCGCCACTAAATCCAAGGACAACCCCAAAGCATTCTATAGCTATATCAAGAATCTAGATGGCAACACTCAGATCTGCTCTGTTACAGCAAAAAGGCATGAAAATTACAGAACCAACTGATATTGCCAACATCCTGGTAGATCAGTTCAGTGCTAACTTTACCCCCCTCTCACCCCCTAAAGGGCCCATATCTATACAGGAAGAATGCAGAGTCCCTGTAATCACAACTACGCAGGTAAAAGCTGCACTCTCTAAAGCCAAAAACACAGCATCCATGGGACCAGACAACATCCCAGGCTGTGTTTTACATGAACTTCAGAACGAACTGGCTCCCCACTTAAGCACCATGTTCAAAAATAGCCTCGCATCAGGCTTTGTGCCCATTGAATGGTGCACAACAACAGTTATCCCACTCCACAAAGGGGGAGCCACCACTGATCCCAGGAACTATCAACCTATTAGCCTGATGAGCCTGGTCTGCAAGGCCATGGAAAGTATCATCATGGAACTCATAAACAAAGACATTGGTAATCTCCAAACTCTGGATCCCACCCAGTTCCAGTTTTTGAAAGGCAGTTCATGCCTCCTGAACCTGATCGACTTCTTTGAGGCAGTCACCAAAGCCGTGGATGAGGGTAAGGTGGTTCACACAGCCTATCTTGACCTCGCCAAAGCTTTCGACACCATCCCCCATTCTGGAATTATAGCTAAACTCTCTAAACTGATGGGTTGCCAACTGGCTCACTGACAGAACCCACACTGTAAAAGTTGCAGACTCCAAATCTGACCTCAAAGCAGTGACATGTGGAGTACCACAGGGTTCCGTCCTGGGACCTCTCCTGTTTGGTATCTACTTCTCTGAAGTACAGGCTTATGCAGAAGGCCTCTGGCTAACGAAGTTCACAGATGACTGCAAACTAGCAGCCATAGTCAAGTCCCCAAATGATGTGGACATCATACAAAAGGGCCTCACTGAAACAGATGCCTGGTGTCAGAGCCATGGCCTCAAGCTCAATGTCAAAAAGTCAGTGCCATCCCCTTTGGTAAAAACTCTATACCCATGAACTACAACATAGGCAGCAATCTACTTAACACGGAATGCGTAATAAGAGACCTTGGGACCCAGGTGGACAGTAGTCTCTCCTTTGATAGTCACATCGCCACAGTAGTCAGGAAGTCCTTCTACGTGGCACACCTCATCATAAAAGGGTTCTCATCCAGGAAAAAAGAGGTCATTGTTCCCCTCTACTCGTCACTCATTAGACCCATTATAGAGTACAACGCCCCTTTTGGAATGTACCTCACAAAACATCTTCAGCAGCTGGAAAGGCCACAGAAGTACCTCACAAAGAGGATTACTGGCCTCAAACAAATGCCCTACACTGACCGCCTCAAAAAACTCTAGCTTTACTCCGTAGCATATCGCCTACTCCGAGGTGATCTCTGCCTAACATATAAAGCTATGTCAAACCCAGAGCTGTTGGACATGCTACACCTAAAGAAATGCCAATCCCTCCGAGCTACATGCTCTAGGGACCTAAACCTTGTCACCATAATAAACAGGACATGCTGGAGGGATAGATTCCTGTCCCAGAGACTTCCCATACTCTGGAACAGGCTACCCATCTATGTCAAGCAAAGTTCTTCATTAGCACTCTTCAAGAAAAATCTTGATGAGTGGATGGGAAATATGAAATACACCCCGGGGATCACTTCTGTGTCTCTGCTCAACAGTGGCATAGGAAAATAACTTTCTTGGGTGGCGTAAGCTATGGAACCTTGCTGGCTAGGCTTACATAGGCCCTTGGTCCGATAGCCTAGTACCTACCTATGAACCTATAAAAGCTATTTGTTTTTGCTTTACACACTTTTGCCTTATACCTCCACTCTTTTTAATCTAAGTACAGGACGGTCACAAGGATGTGCTCTATTAACTGTATAGTAAGGTTTTATGTCCATTATTATTTACATTATGTTAGTTTTTGTAATTAAACAGAGGCAATGATCATCTAAAAAGACACCCGTTACTTGACGGAGATCCTTAATCATTTACAAAATTAAAATTAAGTGCAATGCTATTAATGAATCACTCTCATAGGCTTTATAATAACAGTGCGCTCTCACTATCTCACTACACTTATGACTGAAATGTAAGGCAGAGTTCAAATGCCTTGCTTCTGTATTTGTTTAAATGAAAACCTATAGACCTATTAATTAAACACGATGTAGCAATTCTGATAAACTTACACAAGACAACTTTAGAGGACAACAGACACCACATGCTGTGATGAAAAGTGGAGAAAAAATGTTATAAGGCCTTAGCAAGCTTATCCTGTCCTGCAAAACCTTTTTTTATATTTCTTTTGTATGGCAGCACTCAGAATTATTAATTACTATGAGGATGTCTGACCAAAGCATCAGAAACTCTCTTCCTGTGATGCTGTCTGGTTTGTGCTCTGTCACGTTTTAAACACACCGCTATACACCCGTTCAACTACTTTTGCAAAACAGTTTTTCAATTAGATTTTTTTTTTTTTGGATAAAACAGTATCACTTCGCTTCTCATTTGGTCAGTTTCTATCACTGGTATGTGTGTCTTCACTCTGAGACCCAAATGTAAATGAAATGTAAATTCCCAAAGGTTCAATACCTTTATGGGCCCAGAAGGAGAGCAGTGTAAAATGCAGCACTCAGTAAAAGAGCTATGAATCTGCAGAGATTGAACCGTTACTATTGTGAATAATATGATAAGAGCCAGGAAGACAAATCTCTCTAAACAAAGTATTATAAGATTTCATTAAAACTCAGTAGTGTACACTGAGAAAACTTGGGACCATATAACTACCACAGAAAGGGGGGAAAACTCATGTTTTTTTTTTTTTTGTTTGTTTTGTTTACATGTGGTACAGTAGGAATAATTTTGAATGGAAGAAATTATACTCTGAAAAAAGGAAAGTGTTTATGGCACAAGGTGTAAGCTCAGTGAACTATACGAAAAAGCAGGGTTCGAGTCCAGTATGCAGATCATTTTAGAAAGGGTGTCAGAATGTGATTATCATAACTCATTTTGTTGGGGGTTGGTATAATGGTTAAGGTGTTAATCTCACAGATACAAGGTACATGGTTTGATTCTCACGTTTGGAAGAGAAATTAGCTGGGCTTAAAATGGCCCATGCCTAGTACTTACCTATGAACCTATGAAGCATGGTTGCTTTGGGGGCTTTGTTTCTATGAGCAAGGACATCTGCTACTTTTTAACTTCTTGCATGAATTCATTATAATGTGTTCATAGGTTCATAGGTAGGTACTAGGCTATCTGCCCAAAGGCGTTTATAAGCCTAGCCGGAATGTGTTGGCTTTCGCCGCCCCCTTATATTAGTTCCCTGTGCCTCTGTCCAGCAGAGCCATTGAAGTGATCCCTGGGGTAAACTTTCTGTTTCCCATCCACTCGTCAAGGTTTCTCTTGAAGAGGATTAGCGAGGAGCTCTGCCTAATGTAGATTGGAATCTTGTTCCAGAGCATGGGAAGTCTCTGGGACAGGAATCTATCCCTCCAGCACATCCTATTTATTGGTGTAGTGAGGTTTAGATCCCTGGAGCATGTGGCTCGAGGGGATATGGTTTTCTTTAGGTGGAGCATGTCCATCAGTTCTGGGTTGGACATGGCCTTGTATGTCTCTCAGTTTGCCCTTATGATATGGTCTTATACATATGGCAAACTAATACAAAAAAAATTCTTTACCTAGAGAGGCGTTAGGATAAAAAAAAGGAAAAACACAATATGATTATGTGATGACACAAATTTAACCTCTCCATACACCTGGCCTTTAAGATCTCACTTTATAATGGCCATCACTTCGTAATCTGTACAATTCAGTGGTCAGAGTAGGCAAACACTTAGCCAGAGGTGAACTTCACACAAAATGGATTCTATCAATCTATGCTGTCAGGAAGTCTGTCATAGTGGACAGAGGGTAACCATAGTTAAGTGGATTCCATAATGCAAGTCCTCAGCATTGACTCTTCTGGATGTTCCACCAGGTAAATCTAGCAATGCCAGGGTATGAAAGTCTTATGCCTAGAAACTGTGCTGACACCACCACCATAAGCAATACCACTGCTTCAACCCTTCAGTCACCAAAATTATTCTGGCTTGCTGGATCACTTTACCTAAATTAAACTTAAACCACAGACAGCTGCCATATTTTAAGTCCACCTTGTAACAACATTCCTGGCACACTGTTTACCACTTTACTTACATTTTAATTTTTCATACCCTGGCAGAATGGTCCCAAAGGCTCAACTCAATAACCATAATGGAACAGATTGTTTTTCACTCCAGAGTTCATGTCTTTTCAAAACCAATATAAATACACAGAAAGCGAAAATAAAATTACTAAAATGCAAACAAATAAGAAAATGGTCACCGCCTGGCTTACTTTTTTGCAGGACAGCTCTGATTTGGGAATACTACCTGCGAAATATAATAAAACTGCATCTATTTTTCTACGTTAGCAAAAATATACATTTTTATCTTTTCTTAACTATTGTATAGAACTCGATACTATATCTTAGACATTTTACCACTGCATAAAAAAAACTACAATTCAGCAAAATAACTATATTTTTGAGATAAACTGAACGGTGCATGTTCTGTTGGTTTAAAAAATTCCAGCATTTCTTGTATAAACTATTCTAAGTTGGGAACATAGAAACCTCGACAGCTTACCGAAATGTCATGTTATTACCGTTATTCTTACCTGACTCGCTACAAGATCTGTTATTTCCTTGTAGCCTGGTCGACCGGGTATAAATCAGTCTAACAGTATAAGAATGACAGAAGCCTGGTGAAACGAAGCCCGCCGATGACTTCAATGACCGATAGAGTGGTGACAGGAACTACAAAGTCCGCGATGTGGAAAGGCTCAAACCACCTTAAGTGAAGTACGGCTGCTGTTGGTTAGCGGGTTAGGGTATCGGACTGTTCCGTTAGTACTGATCTGCTGTAGGAGCAACACAATCAGATGAATGGGAATTTAAGGACTAACTAAATGGCGGCACCGTGGTTCGAACAGTGCTCTTACAATCCCGCTCTGACGGTGCGTGCTGCGTCGCGGTATCATGAATGGACGAAGCGGGAGTGCGAACGCTGCAGGAGGAGCTGAGACTAGCTGGTGCCTTATATAATATCCCTGCCCAAGTAGTCAAAACATTAAGAGGCAGACATCAAAATAAAGCCAAAAGCCGCGAAAAGCTGCCAGTAAAGCTAAAACAACGGACTACTAGTATAAACCAGTGCAAACCTGTAACATACAACGTTTTGTTACATTTATCCCGTAATCTAGGGAATGTACAAGAGCAATCCCTGCCGTGACCCCAAATAAAAGGGGAGTTATAATAACCGACATTATTAATAAGGACTGAACAATACCACAATATTGTTATAATATCTCCACACTATTTAGTAAAGTATTATTAGAATACTTAAGACTAAAAGGTTTACAATCAGCACACGTATCCAACCACCATGACAAATAACGGTTTGGCGACTAATAATCATTGTTAATTTCTTACACAATCACTTAAATTATTAAACAAACTCTGCCTAAAATTGGACAGACTTAAAAGTTATGTCGTTAAGAGGTAACTCAGAAACAGACCAGTTATTGTAGAAGTCAGCTAATATAAATTGTTGGACATGTAATGTAATCTTAGATGCTGACTGGATCCCTGTGGTGTTAGAATGTAAGATGGTGCCTAATTGTTGGAAGGGATTTAATAATTTTACCCAAGCATTGTAGTCCGATAGATGTAGTATTTCTAAATCCTTATATTGTATTTAATGCCCCATTTCCTGAAATTATCCCTATAATGCAAGTGACTCATCTTTGGTTTATTCTAGTTATAGCCAGAAAAGTAATTACAAAAAATTGGAAAAATAAAACTATCCCACTATTTATTGAATTTATAAATTTAGATCTCTACATGAATGTCACAAATGCAGCCAAGACTCCTGACCTGAGCAAAACCCTTCCTTTTCCAAGAATGATAACAAGGTACAAAGATAACCAGCTTCAATAATTGGTCACATAGTTGGTATCCCTTAACTGAGAATAATGCCCCCTTTGCCATGTACTCGATCAGACATATGCAACAGTTGGAGAATTCAGGGACCTTAACGATTCCCTGCAGACTTCTCTGTTGGAGACACTGGACAAGCAAATTGGTATAACTAGGGAAATTATTTTTCTGAGCTATGATACAGAATCGGAATTATCTAGACATAGTAGGAGCAAAAAGCAATTACTAGTAAATGGAAATAAAGTCTAAACCAACTTTACTAGAAGTAGCAAAGATAGTAGAGATAAAACAACTGGAATTGGGATCTTTAGAAAAGGGTAGGAGCAAATTACATAGGAAAAAATGGGAATTATGGGATCAGTACATGCAGAGGCAGGATGAGGTTTAAAAGAAGGGAGGATTTGAATGAGCACAGAACAAAGTAAAAAAAATGAAATATAAATACAAAATAAAAGGATTTGAATCAGCTATGTCAATGTTTGACTGACAATGACTGGATATGTTATATGTGATATGTTTGCAGCTGCAGTTGAGTCGACACAGTTTGTAAGGTACAATGTTTGCAACTGAGTGTGTGTCAGTATGGTTTATTTTCATTTGTATAAATGTAAGATTGCCTCTGACATACATGATTTAATAAAGGTGTTTCTTGTTTAAAAAAAAAAACAAAAGATGCCAAACAGGTGTGCTCACAAAAAAGAGCCCTGGGGTACACTAATGGTGACAAGTTTCATGGAAGATAATATGTCATTAACTTAAATAGAACAGTGTCTACAGAGCCAGTTGGCAATCCCAGCAGTTTACCTACCAATTTATATTAAATGTGACCAATTTGTCAATGATGCTTAATTGGATTACAGTGTCAGAAGTCTTAGCTAAATTGAGGTAAGCTTTTTGCATGAAGTTACCCTCAGATGGTGCTTCCACAACTCTTCCAGAGTCAGCTAGGTTTAACTACCACAAGCTATCCTTTTATAAAGGCAAATTGGTTTGGGTCTAGGAATTGTAGGTTTCCTGCATCCCTGTGTACAAGCTCCGCAATGGTGTGTTTCATCACCTTGCAAAGGATGTTGGTCAGTCTGATAGATCTATAGTTACCAGGGCCCATGTGCAGCCTCCAGCAACTACAGTTGTTTTCCAGTTTTCCCATTGTGTAGCCAATAGAAAGGCTTTGGTTAAATAGATGGAGGGTGTCTCATATCAGGTGTATGATCATACTGAGCAGGAAACAGCCTGGTATGGTATATTGACCCACAGAGCCGGTGTTCACAATCTTGGAGAACGTTTAGCATTTCTTCAGAGATGGGAATGGTACTTTGTATTAGGTAGCCTGGAAGTCATGATGGGAGTTGGAGTTGAATTTATCAGCAAATATATAAGCAATATCTTCAAGATTTTTAATGGGTTATGTCATTAGAGATGAGGTCATTGTGAGGTTGGGTATGATTTCTAAGGATTGTTTCATAATTAAAGAAATGTCTTGTAGTTACACTTGTTGACAAGAGGTTGGCATAATAGTTAAGGTATTTACCTTACATAATACCTTACATAAGGTGCAGGCTTTGATTCTCACATGGAGTAATTGATTAGGCTTATAATGGCTCACAAGGGCAGTTAGCCCACCAGAGGAGTTTGTTTCTAAGCTTGGAAATGGTATTTGTGGTGGATAGAAATCTATGCCTCAATGCAAGAGTTGAGATGGGAGGTGTGTATATGCAGTAGCATTTGCTATAGGGTCATCGAGGGCTAGGCAACTATTAAGCCATTGCAAGTCATCATTAAACATGAGGAAACTGACCTTCGAGAAGCCTATAAATATGGCTGGGTTGGTTACTGACTTGTACTAGGTTCATATTGTGAATAAAAGATCACTGTGATTTAACTTGACTTTTTTTTAAATTTCTCCAAGTCTTTTGGGTTTCTAATACTATGACAGGAATGGACCCTGTTCTTTTGTCAGAGTATGATTAAAGTTTGTGAAATTAGTATTCTTTCAATCATTTGATATTAGCCAAAAGAGCTCTTCACAGTACCCGCAATGTGCCTTGAAGTAACTCCTTCTGCAATTCATATGGAGTTACATGTATCGTTAACATATCCAAATACAACTGTAAATGATTTGTTATGAGACCCCATTGCTTCTACTACTATCAGAACTGTCTGGGTATCCTTCTTCCACACTGCCCTCATTTCTGCCTGCAGATCCTAGAATTTTATGACTTTGTGTCTCTCTGTATGTAAGACAATGCAGTCACTGGGTGTAGCAATTTCGATGTCTTCTTTTCGTGGTTTAAATTCACCTCTCCTAAACCATTCCTGTGTCAAATCCTGATTGACATATGGTTGTTCCAGGAGTTTTCTTTACTTGCAACTATTTTATTTATTTTCCACATTTCTCTCATCTGATCCTCCTTATATTCTTTTTCTTTTTGGCATAGTCAGTTGTTGCCTCATTTTTTTCTACTTTTGGTTTGATTTCCATTCCCACTTGACACCCATATGCTTCTGCTAAAATAGGTAAGGAATTTATCTTAAACTTATTCTCCTCATGTTTTAAAACTTTTACTATGTTTGGATCTGGTGAGGTCAGCAGATATGTATGCAGTCCTACGATTGCAGATCTATACATGTAATCAGTTTTGAGAAGGCCCATATCTCCTTCAGAATGAGGAATATATAATCTTAGTAAACACTGATTTTTATATATTATTTGTTAAATGTGAAGCATTTTTCTTGTTTTTCTGTTCAACTGATCCAATATCTTTTGGACCAGGGTAGGATTGCCACCTATCTGGTATCCTTCCGAACTATCTGGTAGTCTGGAAACACTGTACAAACTCCTGTATTCTGTTTAGAAGCATGGACAAAAAGTTTGCTTAAAAGCAACCTCTTTTATTTATTTATTTTTTTTTACAAAAGGCATCGCTAAAGTAATGCAGTAGAGTCCGAGATACTCTACAACAAAGAAAAAAAAAAAAGAGTAATGCAACATAGATTAGGCACATAAAAATGGACTAAAAGGGATGTTTTGCCCTAATGACATATGTATTTATGTCACATAATGGGTGTGGAGGTGGGCTGGGCCTGGGAGGAGTCATGGGTAGGACAAGGGGCGTGGCTTTGGTCCAGTTTTCAACATCCTAAGAGGTGGCTACCCTACACCAGGGAAAATTGGTTTATAGCTTGGACTTTGTTCCTAGACATTTCAGTACTAATTTTAGTCTTCTAAAATATTCCTTAGAGAGTTTTGTTTGCATTTGTTAGTGTTTTATTGTCGATCATTCATCAATTCCAAACTATTTATACACTCCTTCCTGCTCAAGTTCCTTCATATCACATTTCTGTCCCAGACTGGTATTTTCCTGGTGCTGTAGCTTCCCTGCTTTTGCACATTTATCAAGACCAAATGACATTCTTGTATCATCTGAGAGAGTTTTGACCACTTGCAGTTGTGCTTTCAGCTCCTCATCTGATGAACTATACAGTTTTAAATCATACACAAAAATAAGATAAGTCTTTACACTTTCTTGTTTTCTGGAAGCCAAATTGTAACCATGACCTAATCTGTTAAGTAGATGGCTTAATGTGTTAAGGGCAAGAAAAAAGAGTTATTAATAAGATGTTGGCAAGGAAAGGTACATGTCTCAGAATATTCCCATGTACTGGAACACAATTCCTATCCATATGAAGCAGAGTCCATCCCTAAAAGTATTTAAACATAACCTTGACTAATGGATGTGAAATCAGAAATTCACCCTGGGCCTGGTCCCCATGTCTCCGACAGACAGAGGTAGACAGTAATGCTTGAAGCAACATAACCTCTAGAAACTTCCTAACATACCTCCTTCCTAATAAATGCCCATGATAAATAGGGACACAAATGGGTTGGAGTCTATGGCTAGGCTTATAAAGGCCCTGGTGGTCATTAGCCTAGTATATACCTATGAACCTTCAAAGGGCAGGTAATACAGTACGTTAATAATTAGTTTGTATGGACTAAGGATAACTCAAAGAACAGTTCTGGCAATGCAAAATGCCCTCTGCTCTCCCAATAAATAAGGAACCTGTGCTGAGCAGCGTCATTGAAGATGTGAAGCCAAGTATCTTGTATATGTAGGACATAAAAATGATCCATCCCTTTCAATAAAGGCAACCAAGCCTGCCTTCTGTTTCCGTTATATAAAAGGATGCTTTAGCACCATCTCAAGCAAGGTGGGCTGGAGGTCCTCTAATAGTTTGTGGGTAAAAAAAAAAATGAAAGTAAAACCCTTGCCTTAATACTGCAGCTAGAGCTCAACAGTGCCCTTCTGCACAAGGACCAAAGTCTTGTGGCATAGGTGAGGCAGTCTTCCAGAGGAAGGCAGCCTAAGAAAATGGTTAAGTGCTCCTCTGCCCAATCATCTGAAGCACACCTACCAGCTGTGTTTTTTTAAACAACTCCCCCAGTCTGACATATGGAGAGAAAACCTGACACTGGCCAGTCATGACTACAGCAGCTGGCCATAGTCATCACAGAATGACACACCTGTCCAGGGATACCTGGGTGGCATAGTTATGTCGGTAGAATGATGCCCTGTCTTCCAATCAAGGATAAAATGACTGAGGATTGCTAAGATGCTATGTCTACTGCTAGTCATAAGATCTCTTCTGGCCCATGCACTGCATGTTTCTATTTGAACCAATAGCCACTGCTTTTTGGAGTAATAAAGTTTATGCAAGGACTGAACCTCTTTTCTGGAGTAATGTGGTCCAGTAAATGGGCATCCAGATTCTTGTGTTGGAGCTTCCAAAAGGAAGTTAGAGGCCTGTAGTCAGAAATGCATTCAAGGTGGTGATCTCAAACACTGAATAATGAATATTAGTATTTCATCTGAGTATTCAAAACTTGCTAAACAACCAAAATGGCAGAAAGACAGCTTCAAAACAACAGCTTCAATAACAGGCTTTTACCATGTTGAATCCACAATATATGAAATATAGAGCTTTGCTGTTGTAAAAGTCAAGTGGAGTTGTAATTTCACAGCTTTAAAACATGTGGATGTCATAAAAACAGAAAGAACGAACATAAAGGTGAAGAAACCTTCTGATGTGAACAATGGACAAGCACTTTCAGCGCTTTCAGGTTCTTCACTTTTATGTTCGTTCTTTCTGTTTTTATGACATCCACATGTTTTAAAGCTGTGGAATTACAACGCCACTTGACTTTTACAACAGCAAAGCTCTATATTTCATATATTGTGGATTCAACATGGTAGAAGCCTGTTATTGAAGCTGTCTTTCTGCCATTTTGGTTGTTTAGCAAGTTTTGAATACTCAGATGAAGTACTAATACCTGTGGTGCAACACTCTTCCAATATTTACATTGTTTTTTGTTCTGCTGAGCGTTCTTTAGCGGAATTCACTTCTTTTTCTGGATTAAACACTGAATAATGCTCAGTTTTGTTTGATGCACACCAGAAAAAAATAATTAATGAATTGTCTCTGTCCTCAGAGTTATCTGGGGCTTAAACATCATACACTTTGGGCAGTCTTTCTGGTTGCACTTTTGTTATTGATCATTAATATGATGAAGATGGGATGGCCTGAATTGGTTGCATGATAATCCAACTCACTCCCTCCCTCCCTCCCTCGGGCTGAAATTACCAGATTCTGAAGACAGGCTCCAGAATGACAGTGACAGCATATGGATTCCTACTGTTAGCAAACAAAAAAGCTAAAAAAGGTCAATGTCTGTCATTCCCTAGCTTCAAAAAAATGGTACACTGTAGGACAACATGTTATGAGGCATGCATTAAGCCCCATCAATATATCCAAAATTATTCAGTGAGGACCAAAGAGAATATACAATGGCACCACACCATGTTTTACTGCCACAGGGACATTTTTCCAAACAAGTACTTCATTCCTACTGCTGTGATTGTTGACCATTGGTTAAAGAAAGTTTTAAAATGTTTTGATCAACACTGGGTTTAACCAGAAGAATTGTTCTCACTCAAATGTCTAGCAATACAGAACAAGTAGATATGGCAGAGAATAAATCAGGCAAAGAAAGGAAATCTCTATGAAAAAAAGGACAATCAAGTTATCTACCACTATAGTAAGTACTTCACACAACTGTTCTGCAATTTGTCATGGTACCCATATTCATAATTAACTGGTGTGTCAGAATACAAACTTATACAGAAGGTAGCATGTGGGTTCCAGCTTACATCCTTTTGAAGATCACTGTAGCAGAACTATGCTGTCCTGTCAAACACAGTGCAGTTTGCAGTATATACTAAGTGTCAACTGACGTAAGGCTGTTGCTTCACAAATTATGGTAAAAGAAAAAAAAAAAAAAACAGGGAGCAGAGCCACACCTCTCATAGAATGGGACCTACTAGATCTTTGAATCTGTTGGTAAAAGAAAAAGGACAGGGAGCAGAGCCACACCTCTCATAGAATGGGACCTACTAGATCTTTGAATCTGTTGGTAAAAGAAAAAGGACAGGGAGCAGAGCCACACCTCTCATACACTGAGACCTAATAGATCTTTGAATCTGTTGGTAAAAGAAAAAAGACAGGGAGCAGAGCCACACCTCTCATAGAATGGGACCTACTAGATTTTTGAATCTGTTGGTAAAAGAAAAAGGACAGGGAGCAGAGCCACAACTCTCATATAATTGACCTACTAGATTTTTGAATCTGTTGATAAAAGAAAAAGGACAGGGAGCACAGCCACACCTCTCACAGAATGGGACCTACTAGATCTTTGAATCTGTTTTTTTGTTCTGTAGCTATTTCTTCCCCAACCTGCTAGCCATCGACCCCCTCTGTCTGCCAGTCAGTGCTTTTGTTTCCCTCTCCCTACAAACCACAGCATCCCACATAACCCTGGGGGTTGCATTTCTTTCCAGCACTCATTTACCTCCTGGTGTTCATACATATAGGTCAGTGATAATGCTTTTGAGGTGCTGCCATTCTTCAACTCCAGCTATTTTCTCTTCTTCCCAAGGTGCTACAGCCCTGAGCAATTCAGTGAATTGCTGTGTTTTCTCTCTAGTGAACTTTCAGGTCTTTAACCTAGTCTCTGTTAACCTTAGCATCTTCTCTAACCACTGCTTGCAGCTGATTGTGGCAGTGAGTGGTTTATACTGTGGACTGCCAGTTTCACTAGGTATGACTTTGCAGTTACTGAATCTACCCCAGTTGCCCAGGCTACCTGAGTTACATCTTGGCCACTTTTGTATGTTATCTTGTGACTGTCTCTCTCTTGCTGAACCATGTGCTGGCCACCATCCAGCTATTTGCCAGACAGAAGTCTTGGATAGCCTCTCCTTTATGCCAGTTGCCCCAGCCACGTGGACCCAGAAAGTCCACATAAGCTGTTCTGTCTGTTCCCATATTTGCATTCAGAAGCCAGAATCAGAGCAGTAACTGTTATATTTAGAAATAGGATGATGAAAAGTATTTAACTAATGCCTAACACCACAATGCCACTCTGTCCTTCATTTTTAAACACGTTACAATATGGGTGTCCGAAGAGTAACTCCTTATCTAAAGGGCATTAAGGAGTTGTACCGTCACATCCTCAAACAGGTACAGGTTCCTCAGCAAAGAAGGTCCCTTGATAACTGACCCTGGTGCAGCAGCCCTGGAGCATACCCATATTTTATAGCATGCATACATACCTGTAAAATAGTTTGAGCTTTTCTCATCATATTTGCCTTCAGGATTTCATACTGCATCCCCCACAAAAAATGGAGTTTGTTTGATGACATTCTCCTGATACTTCAGAATGTGAGGCTTGAAATTCTGGGCCTTAAAGGCCAAAGATGCTGAAGTATACACTTGTTTCTTAAACTTGCCAAGTAATGAAGATCATGAACCATATAAACTCTATCAGGCCTACCAGTATCAAAAGCTAGAGGGGAAGAATGTGTGACTTCGTCCCTTTCTTCATCTCCTTATAATCAAAGGAGTTTCAGTCTCTCACAAGGAAGACCTTCTTGTTCATTAGTGGAGGAACTCCAGATACAGAGGGCTGTGCTGAATATGCCTACCAGCTACAAATAAGGTGGAGAAACCCCTGAAGCAACTTAGTCTGATACTAGGAAGTAGGCTGATTGGGCCCATGGAAAAACCCATCAAGAGGCAGATGGATAAGAATAAGAGGCACCTTAGCTACAGGTGTTTCTGTCTCATGTGACTGGGTAGTAACCAGACATTTGTAAATCCTACAAGGGACATTTACAGAGTCTGACTTAATGGTGTACTCCTTGCTCCCGTGTCTCTAGCATCAAATGAAATGAAAGAATCTAGATGGTGCATGTCCTAACGTTGACTCCAAAGGGACTTTTTGGCAACCAGTGTACTGAAAAGGCAGAAAAAAAGTCACAGAGGATGAAGATGTCCCACTGGGTGGTAACAGGAAGCATCCTGGGGGTATTTATGATGTGATTGGAAACACATTAAAAACAATTTATTGATTGTGTCCTGTACAAAGAAGTCTGCAAGTCTGTCCAGCACCACAGTTTAGGTTAGGAGAAGCCCTCACCACACCTACATCAGTTTTTGAAGCTTCACAAAACATTTAGATAAGAAAACAATTAAAAGTAACTATCCTGGTACAGAGGCAGGGTGTATAACAACAATCAATCTCACTGGCACAGGGGTAGGGTCTTTAACAAGCCATCCTACTGGCACAGGAGCACAGTGTTTAAGCCATCCCAGTGGCACAGAGGCAGAATGTTTAACGACAGCCATCCCACTGCCATGGGGGTGTTTAACAACAGCCATCCTACTGGCACCTGGGCAGGGTGTTTAACAGCAGTCATGGTAGTGGCACATGGGCAGGGTGTTTAACAACAGCCATCCTCCTGGCAAGTGGTCAGGGTGTTTACAGCAGCCATCCTACTGGCACATAGGCAAGGTGTTTAACAGTCATCCTACCACCACAGGAGCAGGGTGCTTAACAGACAACTAGAACAGGGGCAAGGTGTTAACACCCCCATCCTAAAACTGGAACACAGGCTGTAGGATGCGCTTTAGCATGGGTAATCTTAATTGTAGGTTAAGAAATGCTTGCGGATGCAGCTATTGATGTGGGACAATTGTTGCTTTCTGGCAAATTAAACTTCAATTTTTTTGAAGTTGGACATAGTATTGTGTATTTATTTTAAGTTAATAGGGAATGGGGTGTTTTCAAAATGTTTTTAGTTTTTTGTTTGAAACTTTTCACTAAAACAAAAAAAAGTCTTGTAAAATGTGATATAGGTTCAAGTGAAGATGTGAAGAAACAATTTATAAAAGATCAGCCTGCCAAACATTAGTGTATGCATGTAACATGGAAATACACATTCAAAAAAACTCTCATGTATAATAGGTGGGAACAACAGCTTTTTATCATATTATCTTGAAAAGTGCATGGTCTAAAAGGTATATACAAAAGGAAAGAATAATTATATTAAAAAAATGCAGAGTGAAAATTGCAGTGCTGCAGGAGATACATTTGTAAAGAAATGAGCATGAGAAATTGACAAAGAAAGGATTTCCGGATGGATGTCCAGCAGAATATCAGGGTGTGACAAAGGGAGATACTGCCAGCCCAGCTAGCTGGAATTTTGCAAATTATATGTCATTGGTGAATATCAAACTGGTTTGTACAGGCATGTGCCCTACTGGAATAGAACAGAAATGTACATGCACTATTGTAACTGTTTAAATGTATATATTTTAACAGTGGAAACTGGAATACAGGAGGTTACCTTCAGAAAAATAACTGAAATTTAATTACTTTATGGCTATGGCATAAAATATGGTACCTTTCAGTTTCAATGCAGCAAGGAGACACATTTGTCTAAAACTAGGGTGCTTTCCATATTGTCTCTAGGGTGAAATAATTACTAGTCTTGAAGTGTGAAGGAATGTAACTGTTTTATGACTTCCAGCATCTGCCAAAGATCTGAAGTCTATGTATTTTCACAGGCAGATGTTAAATACTGTCAGCTTCCAGCAGTGGGGGTTTCACCTGGGATAGAGTCAGATGACAAGAAATTATGTCATTCTGCCAGCTATCTCAGCAGTAATATTTGAGATATTAATTTGAGAACTCTCTTAGAGTGTGCATTCTGTATTCTGTCTTGGACCTGACAAGATCCATTCACCACACTTCTGCCTTGCTCTGCAAGTAAGTTTCAAGGGTAAAATGACTCCCTTAGATACAGTTAGGAATATAGCAAACCTTAGTTTAGATCTTTTTCTTTATTTCTTTGAGAATGTTTTAAATATTTCCTGTGATTCTGAACTCTGATGTCACTGTGAATATATACAGAGTATTTTCTTGTTTTTTTATTATTTATTATTAAATATATTTAAACCTTTCATTGTGGCTGATCTGTCTGGAGATATTTAAGTTTTCAGAGTACTGAGAGTACTTGCATATTTATTTGCGACACTGTGTGGGCCATTCCTAATAGCCTTGCTCTTGGTCAAACTACCATTTGTATTAATATTACACAGTAAGACTGGACACCCATTGTTAAGGGCCTTAAAGTAGCTGATAAGGAGTTGACCGATGGCAGTGATAACTACCTTATAGCCTGGGGAAAAGAGGCCATAGCTAGTAAACCTGTGACAGCCTCTCTCAGGTGTGTGTGTGTATAAATCAATCTGCAAAGAGTGTGTGTGGCAGCTACTAGGGTAGGGGCACGAAGCACTGGTTGGACAGAGAGGGTTCTAGAGGTCTTGGCTTAGCCACTCAGCTGAGATCTCAACTCTATAGCTGTGCCAGTGGGAAGTCTTATTGGGGATCTGGGGAAAGAGGGAGAAACCAGCCCCAGATTGACTGTGGTCTCTGTGTGCTCTTAAGGGAAATTGCACTTGATGCAGGGTTTTGCATCTGCAAACTGTGTGTGTCTCTGTGTGTGTGTGTGTGTGTGTGTGTGTGTGTGTTCTTGTCATCCTCCTAAGTGTATGTCCCCCACTGTTGCCAGGGTGAGGATTGAAGCTCCTTGATTACTGGTCCAGTGGTGGGTTGTCACACAGGGACAAAATGAAAATTGGAGTATTTAGATTAATCACCAGATGAACTGCAGTAGTGATAGAAGAGGAAAGGAAAAATAATAATAGCAGACTTGTAATAATAAGGAACTACTGGCAAGGGGAGGATTACAATGGCATGTATTTATTTCACCTAAAACTGTTATTCTGAAGCTTTAATAAATTTGGGAGAAATAATCAGCCTTCAGCAGGGAATATTATTTATAGATGGGGACTGGAACTTGGTTTGCAACAATCAGGATGTATCAGGGGAGCCTAGAGGGGAAAATATAACAAAAGAAGTTAGATTTCTGATGCACAATCACATGTGACACATTCAATAACTATTTCAGATCATGCACCAATAAAAACTAACATGAAAATGTAGGGAGATGAAAAAAATGAGACATTGCTGCTTTCCCACCTACCTGCAAAAAAGAGGAATTTAAGGAATGGGTAGTGGAACTTTTTACAGTTATTGAGAAAGACAGAAAAAATACCTTCAGAAGCTATTAATAGTGAGTGGGATAAAATGAAAATGGAGTTTAAAACCGATAGTGAGTGGGATAAAATGAAAATGGAGTTTAAAACAGATATAAAACAGTGAGAGAAAGCTATGGTTATAAAGTAATAAGAATTACTTGGGATAACAAATGTTAAAGTATTACAAAATAAGGGGAACCTCACAGAACAAAGAGAGAGACAAATTCAGAGTACTAAAGAAAAAATAATGGAGTATCTGGATACTATGTATGAGTTTAGAAGGACTGCTGTTAAGCAACTATTTTTTGATAATAACTCCCCAGCACAAAAGTGTTTAGCACAACAGCTTAGGCAGAAGAAAGTAGAAAGGGTTGTTGCAAAAACAGAGTGCCTATAATAAGAAAACTGACCAGAAATCTTTTGGAAATTTTTATGAAAACTGGTATAAAGCAGAGGAATGCATAAACCAAGAAAGAGCACAGATGGAATTTTTTAATAAAAATTCAATTTATGCCAAGGTTAGAAGTAGACGAGGCTCAAAAACTAAAGATAGGAAGGGATAAGATAAAAATGATGATGTATAATCAATCCTCAGGAATAGATGGTATTCCTGGGGCAGTTCATAGGTTCATAGGTTCATACTAGGCTATCTGCCCAAGGGCATTTATAAGCCTAGCCCATAGTTATGTGGCTTTCGCCACCCCTTTAGTTTGAATAAAACTATGCCTATTATTTTGCTGTGCCTCTGTCAAGCAGTGACACTGAAGTAATCCCTGGGGTATATCTGCGATCTCCCATCCATTGGTCAAGATTCCTCTTGAACAAGGCCAGCGAGGTGCTCTGCCTCACATGTACTGGGATTTTGTTCCACAGCATAGGGAGTCTCTGGGTGATGAATCTGTCCCTCCAGCATGTTCTATTAATAACAGTGTCAAGGTTTAAGTCTCCCGCCCTTGTGGTTCTGAGGAATCTAGATTTTTTGAGGTGAAGCATATTCATCAAATCTGGGTTTGACATGGCCTTATATGTCAGGCACAGGTCACCTCTGAGCAAGCGGTATGAGACTGAATAGAGCTGGAGTTCTTTCAGTTGGGCAGCATAAGACATATTTTTGAGACCCTTTATCCTTTTGGTGAGGAACTTTTGGGGCCTTTCCAGCTGCTGCAGGTGTCAGGTCAGATACATTCCGAATGGGGCATTGTACACAATCATAGGTCTAATGAGTGATGAGTACAGGGGGACGATGACCTCCCTTGATCTAGATGTGAATCCCTTCATGATCAGGTGGAAAATGTAGAAGGTTTTCCTGACTACTTTAGCAACATGAGTGTCAAACGAAAGGCTAGTGTCAACCTGGGTCCCCAGGTCCCTGATGACTTCTTCTGTGCTCAGTGGATTGCCACCTATATGGTAGCTAGGGGTAACCTTGTTTTTCCCGAAGGGTATGACTATGCATTTCTTGGCGTTTAACTTTAGGCCATGGCTCTGGCACCAGTTATCCATTTCTGTGAGGCCCTTCTGAAGGATATCTGTGTCAGAAGTGTTTTCGACTATGGCGCCCAGTTTGCAGTCATCTGCAAACTTTGTCAGCCATAACCCTGGAAGTTTGGAAGTAAGGTGGGAAGAAAGTGATAAACTTAACAGTATTTTAAAAGGAGGGAAAGCAACAACATCTTTGAAGAAAGCTGTAGTGTCTGTATTACCTAAGGACAGTACAGACCAGTTTAAATTTTAAATCATGATTATAAAGTATGCATGATATACTAGCTAAAAGAATGGCAAAGGTATTGCCAAAACTGATAGATATGGATCAATGTGGTTTTGTGGATGGGAGGAAAACATTTTACAACATTAATAGAATAGTGATTATCCAGAAAGAAGCAGAATGTAAGAAAATATCACTGTTTATGGTAGGTCATGATGCAGAGAAAACACATGACATAGTAAGTTGGGATTTTATGAGTAGGGCAATGCAGCATTTGCATTCTCTGACATAACAACAATGTTAACTAGGAGGATATATGAAGGATGAGGCAAGAATTAAAATATGAGGGTTTCTCTCTAAGTCATGATTGCATAGAGGAACAAGCAGGGGTGTCCTCTTTGCCGTGGTTGTTGCTTTATGTTTACAGCCATTGGTAAGGAAAATAAGGTGCTCAGAAATACAAGGTTATAATTGGTGTGGTAATCATGAAGAGTTGACTTTACTTGCAAATTATATTTTCTACCTGATAAATCTAATCCAGAAAAGGACATCTCAGTGCTGTGGAACATTTTTAGGTAGTTTCAAGTGTTTTCAGGATATAAAATTAATGAAGATAAAACAAAGGCTATAGCCATAAATTATTGAATTGGTTCTGCAATACCCATACAGGGACACAATAGGATGAAGTAGTTAGGGCTACAGATTAAAAAGGCTTTTGTTATGGCAGCTGAGGATATGTGGAAAGACACTAAAAAGATAACACAAAAACTGAGAAACTGGAAGCTCATGTTTATGGATATGTATAGTAAGATACAAGAAGTGGAAATGTTTTTAGTCCTTTTAGTTTTATATGCTGGTCAGGCATATTTTAATCAGCCAGATATGTTTTGGACAATAATTAATAAAGATTTGAATGAATTTATCTTAGAAGGGAAGAGGACAATAGTTAAGTGGGATAAGTTGATCTTTCCAATAGAACAAGATGGTCTAGGATTCCCTCATTTAAAGGGATATTTTAGAGCTACAAAGTTAAGGGTCATTTGCATGACTCAAGTAGAAGGTTATAATTCAAAATGGAAAGAGATGATGATGAAACGAGGAAGTTCAAGAAATAAAGATACAGTGGGATTTTGGAGTCAGATCCTTAAGGAGAAGACTAATAACCATGTGGAATATTATATTCATACAGGTCTGCGGTGGTGGTGGTGGTGCTGCGGTAGCATTGTTGCCTCACAGTAAGACGCTGTCCGGTTCGATTCACAGCTAGAGCGTCTTCTTCGTGGAGACATGCGTGAATGGGCGTACCTTCGTTGAAGGTTGTGCGTCAGGGCTGGTAACTCGGCACGTAAAAATCAACTACCAATCATTAGCGGACCGGAGTTCCGCTGTGGCGACCCCTAACCGGGAAAAGCCGAAAGTCACAAACAAACAGTAGCAATTCTAAGAACTAAGCTAACATAAGAATGTTGAAAGCAGATTTTGTCAATAGGGATGGCTGCAAGTAAAGGTACAGATAATAAGCAAGAGAGGGCTAGAATTTACTGGAGAAAACTGACCAAGGAACCAAGGTATTGGAAGCAAGTAACTATAGAGGAGAAAGGTAACAGAGTGGGATGAGGCTAAGGCATTCGTACTGCAGGCTACAGACTGCCTTCCCTATCAGGGATTGATATCAGAGTACAGGCAAAGAGGAGCCTTAAGTGAAGGAACTGCTCTTGTGTGGGGGTTTATTTGAATCTAGACAGAAATTGCTGTTAAAAAGGGGATACTTAGTAAGGCATATAAAAAAGTGAAAGATAACTATAAGAACCAGTCAGAGGAGGTAAGAAAAGATTGGGAAAAGATATTGCAAAATAAATGTACAAGAGAACAATGGGAGGACATATATGGCTCCCAAGTATGCAACAAAATACATAAGGGTTAGGATCTTTGCTTGGGAGTGTTTTTATAGGTATTTTTATATTCCAAGCAGACTTCAAAGAATTCTTCCTCAGGTAGATAGCAAATTTTGGAGGTGTGACAGGAAAGAAAGAGGTAACTGTGAACATGTGCTTTGGGAGTGTAATGAGTTGACAGATTTTTAAAATTCCCTACAGAATAGTCTTTCAAAAATATTGGGTGAGCAAATGGCTGCAACTAAGGATATGAATTTTTGGAGCTGGGACACAGGATCTGAATGGCATAGACACAGTAAGGTGTTATTAAGTTTAATTCTGTTGGCTGCCAAAAAAGCAGTTACTAGAAACTGGAACTCAAAGTCTAAACCAACTGTATTTGAACTACTGAACATTATAAGAGATACAAGAACTAGAAGAGGGATCTTTAGAAAGGGGAAGGAGCAAATTACACAGAAATAAATAGAAATTGTGGGAATAACACATGCAGACTAATGTTCATGAGGAAAAGGAGTGAGGTTTAAAGTAACGGTAGGAATTTAGGAATTTATATAATGTTGTACTGATGATAACTATAAAGAAAAGATATATGATGTATGTAAATGGAAAATGTTAATATGTTTTTTTTTTATTAATATATGTTTGCCTATGTCTTAAGTAATAATTTAATAAAAGTTTAAAACAAAGCATCACCTGTCCTACTTGCACAGGGTCAACATGTTAACAGCCATCCTACTAGCACAGGGGCAGGTTTTTAAAAGCCATCCTACTGGGATAGGGACAGGATGCTTGACAGCCATCATACTGGGACAGGTGCAGGGTGCTTAGCATCCTTCATACGAGGACAGGGGCAGGGTGTTTAACAGCAGCCATTCCACTAGTACACAGACAAGGTGTTTAACTCTGGACATCCTACTGGCATAAGCAGGTGTTTAACAGTCATCCTGCTGGGACAGGGGCAGCATATTTAACAGCAATCCTACTGGCACAGTGGCAGAGTGTTTCAATGGGAGTTATGTATTTAAATAACAAAAGACCCATGTTGTCCTCCTTCAATCCTTCTCAACTTGTGGGTTACCAGGTCCATACTGGATATGAAACTAGCACCTGCAACCTTTCAGCCTCAAAGCTTTGCCCCCTCTACCCTCTCAAATCTCCTCAGATTGAGTTTGCCTCTCCCGTACTCCTGAGTTATACTGTAACTGAATACAGAAGTTCTACAAAAGGAATGAGAAGGCTTTCATAAACACGTGAGAAAGGACTGTTACGCAAGTAGCTTAAGCTTCGGGCAGGTCTGCATGATCACCCGTCCCACGGTCTCAAGAAAGAAATGGTAATTTGCACAAGGGAAGGAGTGAGGACTGGTTGAGATGGATGGAAGAACATGACACTGATCTAGAATTATGGTAAGTACATAAATTTCATATCTGAGTGTTGCCTTTTCCATGTTTCGCAACGTGCGAGACACAGACCTCATCTAGTAAAACCTCAGGATGGCCTTAGGAGAAAACATTCTACAAAATGGAGCCAAACGAGGACATGGAACTGGACTGAACAAACAACTTGTAATGACCTATAGCTGTATGAATATCAGACCAAGCAGCAGCTGCACAAATTTCATCTGAGGATGTGACCGAAAAAAGGCCATTGACACGGCAATTGTCTGCATAGAATGAGCCTTATGCTTGCCAGATAATGGAATTGCTTTTAAACAGTATACAAAAGAAATACACTGAAATGTCATTCATATAACATCACTTTAGAACCAGCTTACCCAGAATAGTTTTGGAAAAGAGGCACAAAGCTGATTAGATTTCCTGAAGGACTTGGTTCTGTCCAAATAAAATCTCAACTGCTGATGAGCATCGAAACAGTAAAACAAGTATCTCTCCTTGTTCCTGAAGCTGGGGAATAAACCAGGTAAACGATGAGACTGATTCCGATTTGACCCGGATGTCACTTTGGGCAGAAAGGAATGTTCAGTGCATAGAGAGACCCTTGTCCTTGTAAAAAATGCAAAATAATAGAGTACAGCTGCGTAACAACTTACCATAACAGTAGATATCCTACTGAACATTGTTGCAGTATTCCTGACATATGGGCTGTCACAGATGACGTCCAGCTGTGGAATCCAAAGCTTTACCTTCCTGAGGTCTGACACATGACCTCAGCTCATAAGCATAGGTGTACATAGACAGATGTATGAGTGTGTACCTTAGACTATCTCCAATCCAGCTGCTAAAGACTACTGGGAGAGGGGAAACTGGTCAGCTAGGAGGGGTGTAGCTTGAACAGGTAAATGGATTCCCCTGTATCCATGCAGCAAAGTAAAGGTTAAAGCAGAGGGGAAGAAGAAGAAAGTTTAAGTAAGCAAGAGAAAAGGGGAATGAGGGTGGGAAGGAATACTGCAACAGTGATCAGCAGGACCTATACTGTTATGGTAAAGATCTTGCACAGCTGTAGTATGTCCTGACTGAATTGACTGTTGCACTATTCCTGCCATATGTGTTATTCTCAGAGCTGAAGGAGGTAGAGAGAAGGGTGGGTGGCTAATGAGTAGATGACCTGTCTAGTGGATCAGGTAAGACAGATCTAGCAAAAACAGCCCCGGACCTGGAGAAAGCATCAGTTTTGAGATGCTGGTGAAGATGTGTACAGCAGAACAAGTAGCAGCTTCCAATATACACCTGGCATCTACTCCCTTAGTGGAATGACCGTTTGGGCAAGAAGGCAAGGAATTACCATAGTGCAAAAAGCAGAAGGATATGGCCTGTTCCTCTTTCAGAAATATGCAAGGAAGTGTCAAGTTACCTAGCATCAAAAAGTGGAAAACTGTTTCTGGACAGTGACTTCAACAAAGATCCCACCACACATCTACTGAGCATATTCAGTCATCCCTCCTAAAGAGAAGGAGAATGGACTGCACTGTGGACATTTGGAATTTGGTCTGCTTCACACATTGATTTAACCTGCTGTGGTCCTTGTTGTTCTCCTATACTGAAAACAATCCTGAATAGACCCCAAATCCTCTTTGGTCTTGTGGAACCTCTTGGATTACTTGGTTTTGCATGAGCTTGTTTATTTCCACCACTATTTCCCTTCACTGACGGGGTAGAACGTCAGGAAGGATTTTCAGTTCTCCTTTGGAGCAAATAAAAAAGGAATTGAATAAGCTCTGGGAACAACCCTCAACACCAAAGTATCTTAAGTGATGGCCTCCCAAGCTTCTGGTTGGAAAGCCAGGTATCAACCCCCCCCAACTGCCATCAGAAAGTACGATGGGGCAACCCCCTCAGGAGTGCTGAAAGGACCTACCAGAAAAGGGACACCAGAAGACTTGGTTCTGTGTACCACCTCTGCCCCTATGGCAGCATCTGTTAAAGTCCCGCCTCCATGACATTGGGAACACCATCACCAGAAGCATAGCTCTCAACCTTCCTTCTCCAAAATGTGGCACGCTACTTGTCATAATGTGCAAAACATGGAATACATACTGACAGCTTCATAATTTCAACTAGGAAGCTCATAGGATGGCTTAAGTGCAACTTTTAAAACATTATCTGATGAATCAATGATTCAGGTTAATTCCAGTGGATGTTTGTGAAAACAAGTTATTACAAATGAATGTGTGACAGACCCTTTCAGTGCAGAACATTAAGGAAGATGGACGTTTTAAGACTCAAAATGAGGAACGTTCTTCATAATGAGATTAACTTGAGAGGTATGACCAGGAGTGTCCTGGAAGAACTGCTGCAATTTATGAAAAAATAAATATCTGCTACCATTCTCATTCATAGAAATGGACCTCTGCAGGGTGCAGAAACAAACTCCAGTGGCAGACAGTGTCTTCACTTCCTGTTCACTCCTGGCCAAAGTCTCATTGACCTCTGAACTAAACAGAGTGGAACCATCACTGGAAGCATTTAAAAGCATGTGTTAAAGCAGTCTGCGAAGTTATACAAATCCATTCAGGCAGGACAGCGCATTATAATGAGTGCCAGTTGCACAAGCTGCCCAATAAGCGGCATTCAAAAGAAGTCTCACTGGCACATGGAAGATGGACTGCATGGCAGATAACTGAGCCTCTACAGACATTTGAGCATCCTGTGGCTGCTGTGTCAATGATGACTTTGAAACTTTTGAAATCAAATCTCTCTTGAGCCTTGTCAAATGAGCCATATAGTTTGGCGTGTTCATCACAAAGGTGGGTGATGCAAAGGTGCACTTCCCCAAATGGTCCAAAGCCTGAGACTCCTTATCTGGGGGATGGACCATAGAGCCCTCCTCAGAGATCGCTTTGGTGGTTGCCACAATTACAATGGCATCCACCACTGAGCCTTTGCTCCAAATTGGTCTACTGCAGTGGTGGGGGACCAGAACCTTGTCAGGCTTTTGGGGAATTAGCTCCATCACTTTGGGTCCCCTCCACACTCTCCAGGATATGAGATAAAAAGTTGAGAAGAGCATCCAGAGGGGGCACCACTCAGGATGTGAATGGACTCATAGCAAAAGCCTTGAGAAATACTGACTCCTCAGGGGTAGGGGCATTAGTGGATCACCCCTGTGCTGTCTCATCAATTCCAATAAGTCACCAAAAGAGGCATCTTCACAAGGTGATTTTGGGGACCCTTCCCCTTCACTGAGGTCAGTATCCTCTGTGAGGGACTCATACAGGGAGTCCAGATACTTCCTCTAACATCTGCTCTTCAAATGAAGCTCCTGGGGAGGGGACTCCCAGGGAGACACTGAAGAAGCAGGAGATACTGTATCCTGGGTAGGCTCAAGAAATAATATCATGAGGTGTCCCAGAGTTAACTGATGTAAGCTGAACAAAATGGGCCAATTTATTGGGGTGGATATGACTTAGTAGCAAAAATCCCTGTCTCTGATTGGGAGAGAATCATCTCTACCATATCAAATTCCAATACCAAAGTTGTACAGCTAGCCACCATCCTCTTCGAGTCTACAGAACAGAAAAAACAATACCCGGCACTGATCAAGTCAGAGATGAACTATCTATGGCCGAACATCAAGAACAGAACCAGTGGTTGAGGCAGTCAAGCTGTCAGCACTGACAAATGGGAAAGCAAGGCAGCAGTCAGATCCATAGACCCTGGCACTGAAGGATGGGCTGAGGAAGGAACCAACGGGGAAGGAGTCGAGGGAAAATAATTCTCTTGCCTCAGAGCAGAGGCAGAGTGGATGATCTCACGGTCCATTTGGGTCTACAAGATGGTGTGCATCAACTGTTACAAATCAGAACTCTTAAGACTCCCAAATAACTTAGAAGACCTTCATGAATCCATAACAGCCATCTTTGATGGTTTAACAGAAGAGAGATCTGAGCCTCAAATCCAGGGAGGGGATGGCTCCCGTGAAAACTGAATAAGTGTGACTGGGAAGAATGTGGAGTGGAGTCGCGCTGAGGAAGAAGAAAAGTACAGTTTTGTACCTACCATAAATGTAGATGTTCGAAGATCCACATTGCTGCAGTCCTTACACTTGGGTAGTCCGCTGTCCTCGGTCGGCCCGAATATCAAAGTATAAGGCTGACGTCGGTCAGGGCGCATTTGACTGACGTCAGGACGTCAGGGTACAAATGCGCATGACCGACGCCATATCCTCAGTCTTTTCTTGCCCCAGATGTCAGAAGACCCTAAAAATAAAGGTCAAAACCAAAAGACAGCAACCAACCAACCAACCACCCTTGCACTAACTATATGTACAATATATACAATATACACAAAATGTACAACCCAACCCACACAACCACCTCTAACTGCAGAGGGGAAGGAGGGAGGGTAAATTGGACTGCAGCAATGTGGATCTTGAACATCTACATTTATGGTAGGTACAAAACTGTACTATGTTCTTCATCTCACATTGCTGCAGTCCTTACACTTGGGTAGAATCCCAAAGCAGAGGTAAGGGAGGATGGCTAACTACAAGGAAGCAGGAGCTGCCAAAATGCCCTGCAAAACAGCAGTGGCAAAACCAGCCCTGGACTTAGAGTAAAGTGGCAGGTGATAATGCCTAGAGAAAGTATGCACAGAACTCCAAGTAGCTGCCTCCAAAATATCCTTGGTTGCCACTCCCCTCAAAAAAGCTGTTGAAGTGGCAGTAGCCCTAGTGGAATGAGGCCTAATCCCAGCTGGAATCTCCTTGCCATGATGGGAATAACAGAAGGCAATGCAAAACCCAATCCACTTAGAAATAGTTTGTTTTGATACAGGCTTGCCCTGAGAACTCAAAGCAAAAGAAACAAACAACTGCTGAGACTGCCTGAACCCTTTAGTTCTGTCCAAATAATAACGCAACTGCCTGTGGACATCTAAAGTGTGCAAAATCTTTTCCCCTTTATTTTGGGGATTTGCATAAAAGTAGGCAAATGAATAGTTTGGTTTAAAGCCACACTAGAAACCACCTTAGGCATAAAGGAAGGATTAGTACGTAATGATACCCTATCCTTATGGAAAATCAAGAAAGGCTCAACTGCCATAAGGGCCTGTAATTCAGAAACCCTTCTTGCAGAGGTAATGGCCAACAAAAAAGCAGTCTTCCATGATAAATATTTCAACTCAGCAGTAGCTGCAGGCTCAAAAGGTTGTAGAGTGAGTTTCTCCAACACAAAATTGAGATCCCAAGCAGGAGTAGGAGCTCTTCGTGGGGGTCTTATATTCTTTGCCCCTCTAAGAAATTGCTTGAACAAAGGATGAGAAAACAATGGTGGGTTGAAATCATAGTGAGCTGAAATTGCTGCAGCATGAACTTTAATAGAAGAGAAAGACAAACCTTTGTCCAGTAACTCCGTAAGATATTGAAGAGCCACACACAAATTAGGCTCAGAAACATCAAAATCTTTGCTGCACTCCAAAACAAAAATCTCTTCCATTTGTCTGCGTACACTTTCCTTGTACTAGGCCTCCTAGCTTCCAAAATAACATTCAAAACTTGCTGAGGAAGTGGAGGCCCACTATGGTTCAAAACAGAATATGCCAGGCTGTTAGGTGCAGAGAGTGAAGCTTGACATTTAGCAAATGGCTGTCCTCCTGCGACAACAGGTGTGGAATCGAAGGCAAAGGCCATGGAGGCTTCCGCACCAGACTTCTCAGTAATGGGTACCAGTGTTGTCGAGGCCAATCCGGAGCTATTAAAATCATCCTTGGCTTGTCCTGTCTGACCTTTAGAAGTACCTTTGGGAGGAGAGGCAGAGGTGGAAAGACATACACATGAAGATTGCTCCAATTGAAAGAAAGAGCATCCACTTTCCAAGCTGTGGGATGAAACCTTTTTGTGCAAAACTTTGGCAGCTGATGGTTTAGTGGAGAAGCGAACAGATCTATGTCTGGAGTTCCCCATGACACTGTCAATTTCTGAAATACATGAGGATCCAATTTCCACTCGTGGGGATCCATAATTGCCTGCTCAACACATCTGCTAAGGAGTTCTGTGCTCCTGGCAGAAACCTTGCCTGAAGATTGAGCTGTAAACTGAGAGCAGTCTCCCACAGAATCATTGCTTGCCTGCATAGAGGATAAGAATGCGTTCCCCCTTGCTTGTTGATGTACCACATGACAGTTGTGTTGTCTGTTAGAATCAACACCTGCCCTGGAAGAAGTAATTCCTTGAAAGCAATTAATGCAAACTGGACTGCTAACATCTCCTTCATGTTGATATGTAGATGTTGTAGTCTGACAGGCCACTTGTTTTGTATCCACTTTTCATTTAGATGAGCTCCCCAAGCTTTGTCTGAGGCATCTGTCGTTAAAATCTGACTCGCCTCTGGCCGGGTCACAGAGAGTCCCTTGTTTAGGTGACATTCCTGAGCCCACCACAAAAATTCCTTTTGAATGCAAGGTATTATTTGAATGACAGTGTCTAGATCCTGGCAGTGCTGTGTCCATACATTTTGAGATACCATTGTAGCTTCCTCATATGCAGTTTGGCATTGGGAAGCACCAGAATACAAGATGCCATGAACCCTAAGGCTTGAAGGACTGTCCTTGCAGTCAGCCCGGACTGATGAGATAGTTGATGGAAGTAAAGGGATAGACTCTTTTGTTTGTCCGGGGTTAAAAAGGCCATCTGGGATGCTGTATTCAGTCTCACACCCAGAAAGCACATGTCTTGAGAGGGTACTAGACTGGACTTTATTTCGTTCACAGAATACCCTAGGCATCTTAGCACTGCTATCACATATTCCAAATGATGAAGAAGCTCTTCTCTTCCTTGAGCCAGAATTAGGCAGTCGTCCAAATAAGGATAGATCTGTATTCCTTTTAGTCTGAAGAAAGCTATCACTGGAGCCAGAACTTCCGTGAACACTCTGGGCGCAGTAGATAAGCCAAAGGGCAATGCAGAGAACTGATAGTGAGAAGTCCCAGCTCGAAAACGCAGATACTTTCTGCAACTTAGTCTGATAGGAACATGAAGGTAAGCCTCCTTGAGATCCAAAGTTACCATCCAATGATCTTTGCCCAGCAGAGGTAAAAGCTGCTGCAACGTCAACATTTTGAACTTGGGAATGTCCAGATAAGTGTTGAGGATAGATAAATCCAAAATTGGTCTCCACGTGTTCCCCTTCTTTGGTACTAGGAACAGGCGAGAATAAAAGCCTAGGCCCACTTCTGGCAGAGGGACCGGCTGTATGGCCCCTAGTTGGAGCAACAGAGAAACCTGTTTGTGAGCCTCTATTCTTTGTGGAGGAGGAACATCTGGCATGCCTTTGAAAGGAGGCAAGGTATGGAAATAAAACCTGTAGCCGTGGTGTATGATATCCAATACCCATCTGTCCTGGGTAATTAAACTCCAATTTTCTTTGAAAAGTGCCAACCTTCCCCCCAAAGGTGCTGCCAGACGAGCAGGCTCTGGCAGCTGAAAAGGTAGGTCATTGGGTCTGCTTACGAAAGGACTGACCCCTGCCCTCACCCGAAGCCTGTGCAGGAGAACTCCCTGTTCTAGGCCTGAAAGAGCCCTGGGCTCTGCCCTTACCACGTCTAGATCTACCCCTAGACTATGAATCATAAGAAGGATACGTCCACCCTTTAGTAGGCCAATTTCTACTAAACTTTGGAGGCTGGACCTGCAAAAAATCTTTAACAGTCTGCATAGACTTAGCCTTGTCTTCCATTTTCTTTAAAACTGTCTCAACAGGAGGACCAAACAACACGTCAGATTGTAAAGGAGCATCTAAAATCCTTGTTTTAACATGTTCAGACAAATTCTGATCCCTCAGCCAGGCGTGCCTGCGAAGAACTGACCCAGTGGCAGCCACCCTAGATGAGGCCTGTACAGCATCAAAACCACATTGCAAAGAATGCTTACCCACCTGTTCAGAAACATGCACTAAATCTTGCAACTCCTTACAATCAATACCTACTGCCAGAGCATCAACCTTAGACTTCAATTGTGAAAAGAGATAATTTTGGTATTTCAACATGTGAAACTGGCAATTCAGAGCCCTCATAGCAAGAGTGGAAGAAGTATAGACTTTCTTTCCCCATCTATCCAAGGCCCTAGCCTCCTTGTCTGCAGGAACCGGATTCTTAACAACAGAAGCCTTAACACCTTTAGGCCCCTGGCTAACAGTTTCTGGGTCTGCCCTAGGACTCTTAAAAGATACTTATGAGCTTCAGGCACCCTGTAATACCTATCCGGCTTAACAGGAGCAGGAGGCAAAGAATCAGGATTAAGAGAAGCTTCTGTAAAACATCTTCCACTACATCCAAAACAGGAGGTATAGCCAAAGGCCTATGCGGGGGTCAAAACAGAAATTCCCTAAGCCTTATCCTGCAATCAGAGAAGTCCTGACCTTCGCACTTAAAATGCTCCCTCATGGAATGAAGAGTTTCTGAAAAAGAAAAATCCTCAGGAGGAGTAGCAGAAGGAGTAGAATCATCCACATCAGAATCAGAATAAGGAGAGTACTCCTGCAAGTCTTCAGCCGAAGACTCTGAAACATCTGAAGCCTGCTCAAAACCCCCCAGCTCAGGCTCCACCCTAGGTCTCTTATCAGGAGGGGGCATAGAACCCCTAATCACAGTAATCAAATCTTCTGCCATTTTAAGCATATGCTTCTTGGGCACAGTACCTGAAGAGCTAGGGGTAACACCAACTGAAGCTAATCCTGGCCTGCCCCTGGGGGAAGCCTTTGAAACAGAAGGAGAGGGCCTAGCCACCTTAGGAAGGGAGGGGAGTATAGTAAGATGAGAAGCCCCCTCAGCCTGACTAGTCTCCTGAGAGGCCACATCTTGCAAGAATAAGGTCTCACCCTGGGAACACAAAGAAACCTCCGGTGGAGCCACCGGCTCCACCAACACCTCTAAAGAACCGGCGTCTGGTACAGACAGTTCTTCTAGCTTAGGCTTAACTGCCTTGTCCTTGCGCTTCTTCGAAGAAGCGGGCGTCGGAGCATCCGACGGCATTTTATAGTTGCACCGCTTCCCAAAGACTAACCTTGCACAATCCAACCTTCTCTTTATAGTGCGTTTATTAAATCTAGCACAAGAGCGACAGCCAACAACGTCGTGCTCAGGCCCTAAGCAAGGAATACACAAAGTATGATAATCTCTATGCGGTATCTGTTTCCCACAAGAAATGCAATTATTAACTTTTTCTGACATCCGGTAAATGACTGAGGCAAGAAAAAACTAAAATATTCCCCAAAAGGGGTACTTAGCCAACTTTGAACTCGGTCTGAAACTTCTAAATCGAAAAATCTCAGAACGCCAACCGGCACTTGCAATACTGCTTCTGCATCGGACCATGCGGCAAAAAAGACTGAGGATATGGCGTCGGTCATGCGCATTTGTACCCTGACGTCCTGACGTCAGTCAAATGCGCCCTGACCGACGTCAGCCTTATACTTTGATATTCGGGCCGACCGAGGACAGCGGACTACCCAAGTGTAAGGACTGCAGCAATGTGAGATGAAGAACATCTGGGTCTGCAGCGAGGAAGGGGTTGGGAATGCTAAGGGCATGCAAATTTGATGTCTACAAGTCCACAGCCAACATAACTGGCAATTGGCACCAAGAAGGAGCTAAAGCCACAAGACCCAAAGACCAATGAATTTATGTTCCACTCTCTCCTTCACTTTGCGCTTATCCTTGGAGACCTTGTCTTCATCTTTGTCTCTCTCTCTCTCTCTGCCTTTCTATTCCCTAACTTTATAGGAGGGAGCAAGAAGAGGGGGCATCAGATGAGGATGTACCTTGAGGGAGTAAACCTTTTAAGACTAGGTCCAAAGGCAAGGGTCCAAAGGCAGAACATGGCTAGCATTCAACATATAGGTGAGACACCCCTAAACAGTGCACACACTTATGCATGTCTTGGGGGCATCTTGTGCCACACCTACCCTGTAGCATGTTTAGCAAAGGACAACACTTCACCAGTAACACTGCAAAAGTTGAGAAACACAAAGAACCACAAGCTACTGAAATAAACAATCACAAACATACTAAAAAAAAAAAAAATAAAAAAAAAAAAACACTAATACTAACCTAACCCTTTCTAAAGATAAGAGCCTATGTAAGTAGAAACATGTTTTCATTTTTAAATATATTTCTAGAAAGAGCCACAAGAAAAGGTGGCAAAGCAGCTGACAGAGTGAACACCCCAAAAGCTAAATCAACAAAGAAAGGCAGGAAAAGAGAAACTCTCCAAAACTAGCTAGAGTAACAAAGGACATGAAAAATAGCTAGAGGAGGCAAAAAAACCTCTGAAAATCTGAAGGTAATATGAAACAAAAGCCACTACTTATCCATCTGGAGCTCAAGACCGTGTCTGCTACTGATGGTGGCAAACTAGCTCTGTGGAGACTCAGACAGGGCAGACCACTGTGGGTAGAGAAGGCAGAGATTCGAAGCTGAAGAATTTGAGATGCTGCCTTTGGACACAATACAGATCTGGTGGTCCACAGGTTGAGGCAACTTTGGATGAACAGATACCCCACTGATACAGGGACAGGGTGTTTAACATTAGCTCTGATGGAGATGGATAGCCAGCAGAGAGGGACAGCATTACTTTTCTTCCCATCCCATCATGCTCCAGAAACCACTACCCAACGGATGAAAGTTCACCTGTATTCCCTTGTGGAAGGTGGCAGGTGTATTAGATAGGCAAGTATGAAAGGACATACACATCACTGTGATGCCACATGCCACCGCATAATACCAAGAAGAAAGGAAGGAGAGAAGGTCCCTAGTGTATAAATGGAGAGCGGGGGGCAGAAATGGTTATGGCCATAGAACATACAAAATCAAGTGGAGACGAGTCATGGGTGAATGATACATCATAGAAAACATAAACAAGTAAAACAGAACAATTGAATAAACTGTACATCATGAAATCTCTAAGAAATGCAACTTGTGAATTCATTAACAACTGACAATGCTGTTTTGTCAACTTATATCTACCCAAATATATGCACTCAATATATATAAGTTCACAATGTATGAAATGAAGTTGTAATTTTTTTTACTTGGTTAATATAATGTTTTCTGTATAAGGTTTTGTGATGACTTTGTTATATAACTATATCCATTTTATGTTAATGAGGAGCTTTTCTCCTCGGGCCTCTGCTGAAAATGGTATATTACCCAGTCCGATTTTCTGGTGAACAGATATCAAATAAATAAAATAAAATTCAACAAAGAGCATGGACAAGTAGCTGAGAAATGGTTCCTCTCAATACGCAGCAAAAGTGACACAAAACAAGAGTCGACACCAGCCTTTGTGTGCTGTTCTAAGTCACCTGCAGAGTCCAACAACGAAAACATAAGAAATAGGTATCAAAACCAGGTAAGAATGTAAAGTTCTAGACAAGACTTGAGATAGAACATAATCAAAATATAATGAAACGGTTATATATTTATTTTTCGGTACATACATTCTTTTTTAGCATACTGCTGTGCAGTTATTTCTGAAATCATATGCTAAAGCTGAAATACTTAGGCTTAAGAGTGTTTTACTTACAATTCTGTATTCAGAAGTAAAATGGTCAATCTACAATAAGTCCAGACTGTCAGTTCATACTGTACACTGGTAACAGGGCAACATGACATTTAAGTAGACAGTGACCCCCCCCCCCCCCACACACACACACACACTCATGAATAAGTAAAGGTACCAAAAAACAATCAATTTCATTACAAATATGTACAAACATTTACAAAATCTCTTGATCAGTGCTGTGATCCTGTTACCATACAAAAATTCAAGCTAAGACCCTCCTTCATTGTTAAAATGTACGGGAAGTGCACTCTCAGGGATCCTTGATAAAGACCACCAAAATATTTGATGGCTTTTCATTATAATTTTAATATACACTTTGTCACACATTACTTCCTGGTGGACTGTAATTTTGTTAATGCGTACATCCCTTGATTTTTAAACATAGATCTACATTACATTTTGTCAGTATTCCATTGCTAAATCTGTTAATTACTTGTTAGTATAAACAGCTTGCTTTGATGTGTCTTCGCCTGTTATGTATTCTTCTGCTTCAGTTGCATTCAATTGCTTTCATAATTGTATTTAATTGTCTTAATTATGGTTGACTTTAGAGTTTTTTTCCCCCCTCTGGTCCCCCTTTGCAAATGGGCCCTGGTCACTAGAGCTAACTGAATATAAATAAATATCGTGAAAAGGAAATGACTCATTAAAAGCATTATGGTGCACTGGCATGCATCTTCTCCAGACACGATATCCAGAAGTCGAGGAGACGATTGTCTTTGTTGGCACAAAAGTCTGTGAAGTCCTTGAGCAGCCTGTCAGTGAACCTCTCGTCTCCTGTAGCACTTGACCTCCAGGTCTTTGTCAACATACTATTGTAGGCCCAGTTATAACCAATCTTCTCCTCTCCAAACAAGCTTTGATTGCCGGAGCTGGTGGAATTGCGCCGTCGACGCTGCTGACCACTGGTAAATTTCCGCTTTGAATAGGGTAGCTGGAGAAATACTGCCCCTAGGAAAAAGTGGAGAGAAAACACAATGAAAATAAGGTGATATAATCAGGATTTACCATGAAATAAAACACCCAAGAAATCTTAAGCACTTCATCCTTCACCGAGACATACGTTCACTGTTAAGTAAGAAGCTTCCTGCTCTTGTGGGCCATTTTAAGTTTAGCCATTTTCCCTTTCAAAGCTAAGAATCAAACTGTGAGTATAAGGTAAACACCTTAACCATTTACCAACTCCAAACCAATTAGACCCAACAGAAACATATGTGCCCTTGGCGCAAATCCATCCAGCTAACTATCCACTTGCATGACCTTCCAACTAATCGTTTTTCCTCATTTGAAGCTTTAAAAACAAGTGAAACACGACCAACTAGTGACCGAGGAATTGTAAGTGTGTCAGGCTGCATAAACATCTGCACCTATAAGTGAACCCACTGCTAGTATTGTCACCAAGATAAGGAAGAGATATGTATGTACAAATATACTATGCACATTAATGTTTTACACACATATGCATATATATGTTTGTCTCATGAAATAAACACTTCAAAAGAGCAAATAAAAAGTATTGATCATTTTAGAGCTAATTTAAAATGACTGAAAAAAACAAAACAAAAAAAAAAAAAAAGGATTTTTTTTTCACAGGGCAAGACCAACTCTATGATTGCAAAACAGATTAGTAAGGGCAAATTACCAGATCCTGCTATAGTGTGATCTTACATGGAAAGCAGTCGACAAGTTGAAAAATAAGGAAAAAAATAGCATACTCTCACAGACTGCACCCCTGCAGCTATGTATCTAGAGACACACACACAGATATACATACATTTTGTATGCAGGTATATGAAGCTGTAACAAGTGGACAAGCACCCACATATATGTGTAACTACAGGCACAATTCTACTATGTACAGAAAATGTAGTTCTTTCACATATTAACCATAACGAACAGCTGTGAGTGGAACTTGCCATAAGATGACTGACTTCCTTCTTGTCTTTTCATTTTTCCCAACCATTAGGCACAGTCAGCTACCATTTGGCTCTCAGCAGCTAACAGCTCCAGCAGTACATTTTTCTGTTGATTGTAATGAGCAGTTATATCAGCAGTTAACTGCTCATTTCAGGCAAAAACCTAATGCAGAGAAGTCAGTCTTTTCTAGAGCTGTAGCTCATTATAGCTGAATCACGTCTAAATTGTTTCAAATTATTATTATGAACGAGTAAAGTGTAGTTTTGAATCACTTCCCACTAACCCTGATCAACAGTGAGGACACAGCAACTCCTTAGCTAATTTTGTTTCCTAGCAGGATACACACAAACGTTGCCTTTTTCAGGAATATGCACAGAAGTGACGAGTTACCTGGCATTAAAAAGTGGAAAACTGTTTCTGGACAGTAACAATACCAAAGATCCTGCTATACATTTTACGTAACACCTGCCTCCACTCTATTGCTCCCTCCTAATCCAGTAAAGCACATCAGGTTGTAGAATACCTCAAAGTCCACACTTTCAACATACCAACTACCCGCACACACACTAAAAAGGACCCCCTCAAAAGTTACTGAAATAAAAGAATGGGTGTGAATGCAAATAACTAAAAACAAAAACACACTAAGGAAGACCATTGTTTGCAGTTATGGTGAGACCATATGCCACTGTACTGTAATACTGCCTTTCCTTCTTGCCTTTTCAGTAGTTAGAACCAGCTAGCAGAATGCCAAACATATCATTTTTTTAAAACACCTTTATTGGATTTTACAAAAGTGATTAAACTATACTAACAAGTTCACATTTACAAACATTATACATCACATACATTGTTCTATACCATATAATCAAAGCAACATTACATAAATTGTTCAATTCCTGCCTTCTCTTAAATTTTGTGCCCTTTCTAACACATTCTTCTGCATGTATTGTTCCCACAGTTTCCATTTTTTTATTTGGTCCTACCCTTTTCTAAAGATCCTACTTCCTGTTCTTTTTTCAATATTCACTACTTCAAGTATAGTTGGTTTAGATTTTGATTTCCATTTTCTAGTAACTGCTTTTTTTTGGCAACCAACAGAATTAAACATAACAAGGCCTCACTATGTCTAGGCAATACAGACATTGTAACGCAGCTCAAAACATCCTTTCCTTAGTTACACTCACTTGCTCTCCCAGTATTACTGACAGAATACTCCATAGGGAATTTTTAAGTCTGCCAACTCATTACACTCCCAAACACAATGTTCCCAGTTACCTCTTTCTTCCCCATCATACCGCCAACATTTGCTATTTACCTGAGGAAAAATTCTTTGGAGTCTGCTTGGGGTATAGAAGTATCTATGCAAACACTTTCAGACAAAAATCCTAAATCTAGAGTCTGTTGCATATTTGGAAGCCATGCATACGTCCTCCCATTGTTTTTTGTGAACTATACATCTAATCTCTCTCCCCAATCTTTTCTTACCTCTTCTGATTCTTCCCTTTAGTTATCATGCAATATTTTATATGGCCTACTAAATATTCCTCTTAACAACAGCTTTCGTTCTACATTCAATTAAAATTTCAACTAGTGCAGGTCTTTTATTTAGGATTCCCCTATCCCTTTGTCTGTACTCTGATATCACTTCCTGATAGGAAAGGCAATTGCTGTCCTGCAATACAAATGTCTTACTGGCCTCTTCTCATTCTATTACTTTTCCTTTGTTCCCAATATCTCGGTTCCTTCGCTGTGTTTCTGCAGTAAATTCCAGCTGCCTCATATCTTTGTACCCCTAACTGCTGCCAACCCTATTGGCAGAATCTCCTTTCTCCATTCCCATTCTGACTTAGTTCTTAGCATACGTTCTGCTGCTTTATGAATATAAATAATATTCTGTATGATTGTTGTTATTCTCCTTAAGGATCTGCATCCAAAATCCAATTTTTTCCTTATTTTTTTGAATCACCCCCCCCTCCTGCTTCATCATCATCGCTTTCCACCTTAAACTGTAGCCTTAACTGTGTAGCTCTACAATATCTCTTCAAATCAGGTAATCCTAAAGCTCCTTGCTCTCTTTGGGGGGATCAACTTATCCTACATTACTGCTCGTATCTTGATATCCATATCCATATGCAAGAGCTTCCATTTTCTCAGTTTTTTTATTATCTTTTGTTTAGTCTCTTCCCACATATCCTTAGCTGCCACAACTGAATCCTTTTTAATCCATATTCCTAACTAATTCACTTTATCATGTCCCCATAAATATGGGTATTACTGAACTAATTCATGTCTGGGTGCATAATCTGTAGCTATACCCTTTGTGTTATCTTCATTAATTTTATACCCCCCCCCCCAAAAAAAATGGAACTGTCTCAGATTATTTACGAACATTACACAACACTCTGATGTCCCTTTCTGGTTCAGTTAGGTACAAAATAATATCGGCTACAAATAAAGCCAACTTTTCTTGAACCCCAAACCAATTATATCCTTGAAATGGGTCTATTTCACTTGGTTGACAAACAACATTGTTGAAACCCACATATTCGAGACCACATGACTGACAATACAGTCAGGCGACCATTTTCACTGAGGTCATGGTAGAAGGGAATTGGTGTTTGCACCCTTTTCCACAATGTAGTGCTATCTCACAGCTGATCCCATGCAAAAACATTGTTTTTGTGTTGCTTTGCAGGTGCTGTTTTGATTGTTTCTGTTGATCAATGAACAGTATTGTCTATCATGTGGTCTTAACCAAGTGGATTTCAACACTTGTCATTTGCCAATCAGTTGAAACAGACCTCTTGAATTTCTGAGTCCCTTATTTTTTTTGCAAATGGTTCTAAATATAACACAAACAGAAAAGGAGAATGAGGACAACCCTGCCTGGTTCCTCTGTTCAGAACCTTCCACTTTGATTTTTTACCTCTAATCCCTCATACATCCCCCTAATTAACCTTATTATTGTATCAGGGAATGCACATGCTTCCATTGCTGTACTCAAATTCCCAGCTTACTGTGTTGAATGCTGTCTCTGCATCAAGACTCATAAACAGTGGCATTTTTCTTCATTTTGCTTCCCTCCGGATCATCGCTGTTCTATTAATGTTGTAAAATGTTAGCCCACCCCTCCACAAAACCACACACTGAATGATATCCATCAATTTTGGTAGCACCTTTGCCATTCTTTTAGACATTATAGACATATACACTTTATAATCATGGTTTAATCATGGTTTAAAATTGAAATGAAACTGGATCAGATGGATCTTTATCATCCTTAGAAATTATAGCCACCACAGCTTTCTTCTAGATGTTGTTGCCTCCCCTCCTTTTAAAATACTGTTACACCAAACCTCCCAGATCGTTACCCTTTCTTCCCTACTAGCTTCCAAACATCCACCAGGATAGCAACCATTCCTGGACACTTTCCTGCAGAATGATTAGACATCACAATTTGTAGCTCATCTCCTCCTATCCTGTTAGTTGTTGAGCCTCATCTGCCTCTAACCTTGGCATATTTAAGTCCAGACACTCCTTATGCTTTGGGACGTGATTCCAATGTAAATCATGCAGGGCCCCTCACGACCACTCTTCAAGGGAAACATTGCCGTGTGAATGGGAGACAGAAATGTACCTGGGGATCACTGCAGTGGCTCTGCTGGACACAGGCACCGGGAACTATTGGCTCTGCCATTCAGAGGCACAGGGAACCAACCTATGGGGGTGGTGAAAGACAACATATGCTAGCTAGGCTTACAGACACCCTTGGTAAGACAGCCTAGTACCTAGCTTTGCACATATTACATGTCTTATGTGCATGGATAGTTAAATAGCTCTTCCATTTTACTTTGCTATCATGCTGATAAACTGTCGGCTCACTAAAAGACATATGTATCCTGTTATTGTGTATTGTAAATGCCGATTGACATAGCTAATGTTTGCCTACCATTACAGTAATGCTATGTAGCTTGTAATACATATCTGCCTATGATACTGTACATTACACAGTTATTGGCAATATCCCACAATGCAAAACATACTTGCACACTGGCCCAACCTTCCACATGTTATTCTCTGTGTTACACCCATGCATATGGCTACAGTTACAATATATCAACATATACTATCCCCTGTTATAGCACATACTTGTTGGACCAACCCTGCCACTGACGTCAGCTGGTGTGGAGTATTTCTGTTCAAAGCCCTTATATAGCATCCTTTGTGGTGTATGCGGTGTTTGCCTTGTGACCTACTGCAGTACACACAAATACTACAAGTGTGACTACGCTCAACAATACATCACTACAAGATAACTGTTTCCACTATATGGATTGCGTGCACTTTAAATACTACAGAATAGTACTACATACACAGACATACTGACTGTTCTACATACCTTATTAGTAACCCGACGTATCGTTAACAGTTGATTCAATCCTTTTCGGTTTGTGTTTCAATGTTATTTGTAATGTTTCGCTGGTATATACGGATGGTTTGAATGTGTAATGACACATCCTTTTCTAGTTACATATTGGTAACATGTGGTATCCTGTCCACCAATTGCTGTTCCAAAGTAGTTAATTGGATGCACATCAGCTGTGCAGCTACTCCATTAGCCAATTCCATGGCAACAGTGGTGTATAAGTGAGTACTCCTTTTAGGGGTTGTCCGTTTGCCTTACTTTCGAGGGAGACGGCCTAGATGTGTTATTGCGCTATATTTCAACAGCTATATGGAGACACACAGAGATATATTAGCTTCATGACTCCCGTGGAATGTGTGTAATGGCTAGACAATTTAGTTCTACATGTGAGTACAGCTGTTATATTTCGAAACAGTGCTACTTATGCAGGGTTTGTTTGTACCTGATACTTCTGCAGATGTTTAAGTCTGGCAAGGATGTTTGGCCAGCTCAAGGCTGTATGGCTATGCATGAACTGTTATGTGGTGTACAGTGTGCTCACCAGCCTTTCTTGATTTGGTGTACAAGTGTAGCATACTGTGCTGTTACTCACTAATTGCTAACACATCCCAGTGTACGCACAACCCTCTGAAATGGGATTAGTGCAAACAAGCCCTATTACATCAGCAGCTGTTCACATTCCAAGATCATATAAAAGTGTCGCCATTATGGTAGAAAGTCATTATTCCCACTTATTACATATAGCAGCTTTTTAAATGTTTATTTGTAGCTTTTGTGATACATGCAACCATTAATATTTGTCAGGTTAGTCATTTACACAGTTTTTTTCTTATCATTTTTTTATCATCAACACTGGAACACGTCACACTTTACAAGACTTTTTGTTTTAATGAAAATCCTCAAAAAATCATGAAACACTCCTGTAGAACATCCCCATAAAGTGTTAACTTAATACAAACACGCATAACTATGTACATCTTGAAATGATGAAGTTTAATCCCCTAAAAGGAACATTCATGCCCAGACAGATGCTAACACAAACCCTAATTAACTTAAAATTGAGGTTATCCATGCTAAGATGCATGTTATTGCTTGTGCTTCTACTTACACTAAATGATGTCTTTTCTTTTTTATCTTTTCCTTCCCCCATACTCGATGTGAAAACTATATATGTACCTTTCAGAAATCATTAATTTTTGGCCTTGTAGAAACCAGTGTTCTGTCTTTTACTGCCCTATTACCAGCTTGCCTCCATGGAAAAGTAAGAGAAAAAAATGTCTTGTGTTGCAGCCTGAAAGGCAAGCTGAAGCATTTAAGGCTAAAAGCAAACTTCATTATATTTAGTGTTCTCACATTTACTTGTTTCCACTTAAAATTTTGTTATAAAATTAAGCCAAACGTCTTAATCCAGACATTCACCCATGCAAAAGTAAAATAAATCATATCAGCTTTAGATATATTAAGATCTATGTACACTTTTACACTCCATCTACAACTTCACCAACCCAAAGTTACTGCCCATTAACTTAAACATGCTTTTGTCTAGCTTTTCTTCTCCTTTTGCACTCTAATGCCCACATTTCCTCATACCAAAAAAGAAAGAAATAGAAGTGGAAGAAAAAGAAAAGGCACCTGTTTACTTTAATATCTTTATTACACACAAGAACAAATATAAAATATGCAATTTATGTTCAGAAAAGTTTCACAGAAATACTGTTAAGAAAATAAACTGTTTTACTTACACCTACCTTTTTCCCTGTTCTTCCCATCCCCTTAGAGTAATTTCAAACATTAATGACATGAAGTGAGGCTTTTCAGTTCCTCACAAGTTTAACAAACTCAACAAAAGTCCACTCTTTCCACTTATTCTATACAACTGTATTTCACAAATGTGATTGATGCTTTGTAGTTTCCCATTTATTCACTAATTTCTGTGCTGCTGGTCTTCTTCCTGGTAATCTCCATCTCCCAACCAAAGATTCTGGTTCACTTCCACAGTACTCCCAATTCTTCTGGTCAACTCTTGTGCTCCTCTCTGTCTTTCAAGCATTTTCCTTTGGAACAGTGGAAAAGGTTTCACTGGCAAAGTCTCTCCATGTGCTTTATTTTCAGAAGAATGAGAAGAATCCTCTTCTGCTTGATGGTCCACTTTTAGTTGGACAAATTCTCACATTTCCTCCTTAGCCTATTCTGCATAAAAAAAACTTTAATCCTCCAGGAAAAAATATTTTGAAGACAGCAGGATACAGCAAGTTGAAACTCACACCTGCCTCTCAACATTCTGATTACTGGAATACAATTCTCTTCTGCTTGGTGTACAGTGAACAATCATTTTCCAGAAACATTCTACTATCTCGAACTTTTAATACTCTGCCCTTTTGCCACAGTTTTGACAGGATTAACTGTTTGCATATTTACTAATAAAGGTCTTGGCTGCTTTCTCATAGCCAGATTTGGAGCATACACATTGTGTGCTCTTGCAATTAATTAACAGTTTCTGCTGTGGAACAGTCCAGTTGCTTATTTGTGCATTCATAAAATTAATGCAATCTGTTCCTTCTTGTTTCTGTGGTAGGCATAAAATCTCAGATTTTCACTACATGCTCTGTCCTCTAATTTTTACCATTTTTTGAAACAGCTCTTCTTGAGCAATCTCATACTCGGCTAGCCTTTTCTTCATTTCAACTTCTGTTTTGCAGTTTTATTAACTCATCTGAATATCTGTTTAAAGCTTCTTCCATTTTTTCCAGCATTTTCTTATTTGAGTTGATATACCCCTTCAGTGTTTTGAGTATTTTTATGAGCTCTGAGCACACATGACTTATTTTTTTCCTCTAGATTACTGGAAGCCATGTCTTGCACAAAAGCTGGAGCTTGAACTACATTTTGTTGAATAGCTGCAGGATTCTTCTCAGTTAGGTGTTTTCATTTTTTCCAATTGATTTACTTCAGGCTCTCTTAGCTTCTTCTTTGCAGACATCCATGCATTGCACTTACTAGTCAGTAACTGATTTTTACTGACATAATTACTGCTGTTGTTTCTGAGTTTCTATATTCACACTAGAAGAGCTGAGGTTAAGCTGTTGATCAGTGTGCAGCTGTCATGGAAGTCTCCCAAACTACATGTCACTGAGATAGAACATCACTTGGGGGGGGGGGCAAGGGGAAGAAGCAACTGCCAGCATCCTCTGAATTACACTGCAATGAATCCCACCAGTTTGGGACTAACAATCCAGCTAATGATATTTGGTAAAAATGTGAATGAAGGGTGAGACTGCTGCATCATAGCGATCTCCTGTGAGATGCCCCTAAAAAGGCTGCAGAGGTTGATGCCCTTCCTGTGGTATGTACCCTAACACAGTCGAGGACTTATTTGTTTGCTGAATCATAGCAGAATTGAATAGGCAAGCAGTAGGACACAGTTTCACTAATAAATGGAAGGTCAAATTTGTTCTGAGCAAAAGAAACAGAAAAAATGATGAGGTCCATGTAACAGAAAATTCTCTCTTCATAGTTCTGTTGATGAGGACAAAAGAAATGCCAGCTAACCCTTTTCATAAGAAGCAAACATAGAGTTGGGTTAGGGGCAGCATCCTACCTGTGTGTTAAACGCAACCCATAACCTGTCCTTAGTCCCAACCCTACACATTACACTACTGAAAATCCTTTCCCTAACAATATCACTACACACAAGAAAAGGACACAGAATACCCACAACACTAACTCTACCCCCTTACCTATCCCTTACTCCCACAACACTAACTCTACCCCCTTACCTATCCGTTACTCCAACAACACTAACTCTACCACCTTACCTATCCCTTACTCCCACAACACTAACTCTACCCCCTTACCTATCCCTTACTCTTAAACTGACAAACACTTGCATATTCACAACTGCTTAAACACAATCTTGCACATTTTCACAACCACCACTTTTTCATTCAAACATTAAATTTCATGCACAGTCCTGTTTTCCTACACTATATAAAAAAATCAAGTAAATGTGATTCACTCATTTGTGTATCCTTTCTTTTTTGCACCCACTAAAACATATATTTTGCATTATAACCATATCTATATGTCTAGATACAATATAGAGCGACAGAAATAAATATATAAATATATATATATATATATATATATATATATATATATATATTATCTATATCTATCTATATAGCTATATATGTATATTTTATCTATATCTATCTATATAGCTATATATGTATATTTTATCTATATCTATCTATATAGCTATATATATATATATATATATATATATATATATATATATACATATATATATATATATATATAAGCGACACACACACACACACACACACACACACACACACACACTGTATTTGGGCTTTCTGGGAATCCTTAAAACTGCAGAGTGACTGGGACTTCCAAATCTACTGCGGCATAAGAGTGCATATATGTGGAGCTTGAAAATGAAAAACAGAAGCCTATAGAGTCAAGCTGCACCCTAGGAATTTCTACCAGTAACAGAGAGTCAGGACAAATGGCTTGGATTACATGTTATGGACTGAGCAAATTATAGGAAAAAAGGAGAGCCTCATATCAAGCACGGCTAAGAACATCGACACCAGAAGACTGTATCTAATTCAGAACTGAACAGGTAACAAGTGCAACATCTGCAAAATCGTCATATCTCGTTATGAGCTATATTAGAAAACAGCTGTACTGCAGAATTCAGGACACGGCTGAAGCTGGTTAAATTATCAAGTGGGCAGTCATAAACAAGAGGGAACTGTAGAAACTAACCCATGAGGAAACCAAGGCAAGAACAGTCATAGAGAAGAGACACAATGGAAGTAAACATTCAGTTCAGGCTATATTCCATAGAAGATAGCAAAACGGCTTGATAACAAGGAAACAAACTTTGGTCCTGTTAAGCAACTCTATAATCAGCAGTAATTCAATGATCTCCCACCTGTGCAACAGATATAAACGTATTGTTTCAATATATAACATAGGGGATCAAGGTCAGTCAGATAGAGCCCGTCGGTGTAGCAGGAATCTCCACAGCAGCTATCTCAGACACAGTGAGATTTAGCTGGTTCTACTCATCAAAGAATGGATGAGATTTTAAGCCACCTGCTAATAAATCCATAACTAACACATGGTCCTGAGGGAAGCAAAGGTACAGCTGTAAATCATCTGCATAACGATCAGGCAGACTTTTCCTAATAACACAGGGGCAGTGTAAATAATAATGGACTTCAAATAGAACCTTGTGGAACTCCACAGATGAAAGGGTAAGACAATGAGAACTGTATGTGTGAATCTTTCTTCTACATATCTCCAGACAGCTATGAAGCAAGCCAGACAATGACGGTACTTACATTTCAAAAATAAATTAAAAAAAATACATAAATGCTTCAAAAGAATCCCATGATCTAGTGTCAAAAGCTGCAATGGGATCACAGTAGATCAATCCAAAACAATGCCTTAATCTCTGCCCAGTATTGCATCACTCATTCTGGTAATTAAGGTGGTATCAGTGCTACACCAAGTCTGGAAACTGGACTTAATGGATCCCAAGTTTTACATCCATTTGTAGCAGACTCAAGCTAGGCATATACTACTCTCTCCATCAATTTAACAACAAATAAAAGATCAGTTTGAGATGGCACAATAGTTGTATATACATTATCAGGATTTACAACAGTCTTCTTGAGAACTGGAGTCATTAAAGTCCCATGTAATAATGACAGAAGAAGAAACATTTTTCCATGAAAGGAATAAAAAGAAATAGCCTTAGAGATCCACAAAGAAATGGCTTGCTTAAAAACAGCCACATCAAGAGACCTAGGATGAAAAGAAACAAAAAGTTAATCAGACTTGTGAATGGCCTGAGTCTTATACAAATCATATCTGAGCCATTTATGAAATCCAAGGTGTGAAGAACCTTCCCAATGGCAAACTGAGAACTAGTGAAAACAAAGAGGGCATATTAATAGAGTAAGTGACAATTCATTAACCACCTTGGGCATAAAGAAATGATTAGTATGAAGAGATACCCTTTCCCTATGAAAAACAGGAGGAACAGCCATAAGGGCCTGAAGCTCAAATGCCCTTTTAGGTGAAGTAAGTTTCAAAAGAACAGTCTTCCATGAACAGTGTTTCAAGGAAGCTGAAGCAGTAGGCTCAAAAGGAGCCTAAGTCAAATTTTCAAGAACAAAATTAAGGTTCCAGGTAGGAGGATGAAAGACACCTTTAAGAAATTGTTTGACCTCAAACCTAGAGGCCAAAGGAGGAGTCAAGGACAGAAAAGCAGAAACTGCTGAAAGATGGACTTTAACTGGAGTAAGCCAACCCAGCATGGAGCAATTCACAAAAAGAAGAAAGGACCAGAGGAGCATCCACAGAAGATGGATCTTGGTTATGAGTAAGGCAAGGCACCAGTCAGAAAATCTCTTCCATTTGGATAAACAAGATTTCCTGTCCTCCTGCAGAACCTGGAGCAAATCCTCAGAAAAAGGGTGCCTAAACAGAATCAAAACCATATCACTCAGAGTATCAGCTGAAGAATGAACAAGTGAGGATGGGTAAGAGACTCCTTGTCTTGTGTAAGTCCACTCTGTGAAGTAACTTGTAAAGATTGCCCTTAGCTAGGTTCAGCAGAAGAGGGAACCAATGTTGTCTGGGCTAAAAAGGAGTCATCAACAAGATTTTGACAGAGTCCCACTCTATCTTGAGCAGGATGCTTGGTATGAAAGACAGGGGACGGAAGGCAGAGAGAAACAACCTCTTCCAAGACAGAGAGCATCAACCTTCCCATGCCAGAAGACTTGGGACTCTTGTGCAAAAAACAGGAAATTGTCTGTTTCGAGGGGAGGCAAAAAAATATACCCGAGGAGTACCCCATTGGTGGACAATGTCCAAAAACACATTTCTGTGAAGCATCTAATTGTGAGTCTGTCTCATGGACCTGCTCAAAGAGTCTGCCACAAAGTTCTGTTCCAAAGGAATATAAATAGCCTGAAGAGTCACCTGATACTGGACAGTTAGATCCCAAACCTGAAGAGCTGGTCTGCACAAGAGGTAAGACTGTGTCCCCCTTTGCCTTGTTGATGTACTGCAGCACTGCTGCATTTTCTGTGAAGACCTTGAGAGGCCCTGGAAGAAACAAAGGATGGAAGGCCTGAAGGGCAGGAATGAGAGCTCTCAACTCTTTGATGTTGATATGGTCTGCCATTTGATGAACTGACAAAAGGCCATGAACTTTCAGAGGGCCAAAGAAACCCCATCCAAAATCTCAGGCATCTGGCACAGTTTCTGAGAGGGGACTGGGGGCTGAAAAGGAAGCCCTGGGTTGAGCGACAACTGATGAATCCACCACTGAAGCTCTAGCTTGAGGCATGGAAGAAGAGGGACTAGAAAGTCCAAAGAATGAGAATGTTGAAGCCAGACTGACTTTAGGAACCACTGAAGCTTTCTTGTATGGAGCCTGGCTAGAGGAAGCATAGGAATAATGGATGACATGTAACCTAGGGCCCTTAGATACTCCCTGACTGAAACTAAGACTAGAGGGAGAAGGGACTGAAAATAAGCAATCAGAGACAAAGCACTGGGAGGTGGCAAGGATACCAGCATAGGGATGACTTGGAGCCTGCAACCAAGAAAAACATTATACTGAGAAGGTGTCAGGAAGGACTTTTGGAAATTCACTGTCAACCCTAAGCTTTGCAAGAGGCAAACAGCATAGTGTAAATGCTGAAGCAGGGTTCCCGGAAAGGAAGCCTGAATGAGCAGGTCACTCAAGTAGGGAAAGATCTGAATACCCCTCATCCTGCAGAAGGCAATCACAGCAGCAAGACATCTGGTGAATACCCTTGGGGCAGTAGAGAGGCCAAACAGCAAAGCAGAGAAATGCAAAAACTTTCTGAAATGGGGATGAATAGGGGTGTGAAGATAGGAATTCTTGAGGTCCAGAGAGACTAGAAAAGCCTGAAGATGAAGAGGAGGAAACAGAGTCAGAAGAGACAACATTCAAAAGGAAAAAAACCTTCAGAAAGGTGTTGAGCTTGGAAAGATCCAGGATGTGTCTCCAGGTGCCTTCTTTGGGGACCAACAACATCTTGGAATAAAACCCCCCTTCCCCTTTGAGGAGCAGGAACTGCTTGGATAGTACCTTGAGACAAAAGGCTCTGAAGCACATCTGGAAAAAAGGGCACCTGATCCTGGAGAGGTTGAGGAATGTCCAGAAAAAGGAGGAAGGGATGTCCACACCATGAAATATCCCTGATTAATGATGGACAGAACCCAAGAATCCTGAGTAAACCTTAAACTGTGAACAGAAAGATGAAGAGATAAACAAACCTGACTTAACAGAGAGGGAGGAAATTAGTCAGACATAACCTGGGTTGCCTGTGTAGGGAGGCTTCTGAGTAGTAGAAGTCTGAGTAGACTTAGCAGGAGGCACCCTTGGGAGGAAGGCAAGATAGCCTATGGACAAAGGCTGACTTGAAAGGATAATTACTCTGAAATTTCAGAATAGGGAAACAAAAATGTGCTTCAATTCCTGCATGGCCTTACCCTTCTCCTGAAGAGATTTAAAAAGTTCAGCAGCTGCAGATCAAAAGAATTTTTATTGCCAAGAGGAGCATCCATTTATTTAGCCTTAATTTCATCAGGTAAAGGTTGAAGGCAAAGGCTGGAATAAGGTCTTAACACAGAAGCAAAGGCAGCAGCTCTAGAAGAGGCATCAGCTGCGTCATAACTACAGTTAATAGAATGGCAAGCCAGTTGAGAAGATGTCGGGTGAGATACATCCTGAATGGGGCATTGTACTCGATCATTGGTCTGATAAGTGAAGAGTACAGGGGAACAATGACCTCACTAGATCTGGATGTGAATCCCTTCATGATCAGGTGGGCAATGTAGAAGGTCTTTCTAACCACTTTAGCAACGTGAGTGTCAAAAGAAAGGCCACTGTCAACCTGGGTCCCCAGGTCCCTGATAACCTCTTCTGTGCTTAGTGGATTGCCACCTATATGGTAGCTTGGGGTTACCTTGTTTTTCCCAAAGGGTATGACTATACATTTTTTGGCGTTTAACTTCAGGCCATGGCTCTGGCACCAGCTATCTGTTTCCGTGAGTCCCTTCTGAAGGATATCCGTGTCCGATGCACTTTCCACTGTGGCCCCCAGTTTGCAGTCGTCAGCAAACTTTGTCAGCCAAAGTCCTCCCATGTTGGCCTGTACTTCTGAGAAGTAGATGCCGAA